>NW_012130104.1:2195110-2211823 GCF_000143395.1 Atta cephalotes | reverse complement strand
GTGTGTGTGTGTGTGTGTGTGTGTGTGTGTGTGTGTGTGTGTGTGTGTGTGTGTGTATTGAATTAGAATTTTAGTAACACATTTATATTTCTAGGAAGTTCTTAACCCTTTAGTGTTATTCCTAAATGTAGCATACCTGAGCTTTCTTTTACTTTGTTATATTATACGTCTTTTTAATTAATAAAAATAAATATATTTACTTGTTGTCATTGTATTCCTTGATATTGTTATGTTTTTGTAGATAATAGCGTTTTAAAAAAAAATTGTTATGTTATTATGTGTTCATTTTTATGCGACATTTTTCACAATACTCAGATACGCGACAAAATAGAACGACTTCAAAAGGATAATCATCTTAATTAAATGACGCAAATGAGTCCATAAACAAAATATGTATATTTTGTCATTATTGCCATAGTCACTTTTAAGTGTATAAATCATAATAAATGTGATTTATTTATAAAATACACACCAAAATTGAAATTAAAATTATAATATAAAAATATTAATAATACTTGTTGAAAAGTATGTGATAAGACTTAACGTTATTTAAAAAATTTTTTACGTCTTTATCGTAGTTTTAAGAATATATAATTTTAATTTAGGTACGTAACTTTGTATAAATTGTAAATGGCGCAAATGACGTCAAACAGAAATATAATTGAAACAATCGCGCGGCAATCTTCATGATCGATCCGTCGCACGACCGACCATCGCAATTATAAGCCTCGGTTTTCGACACGGAATTTCGCTGCAATTCGCCGTTTATCTAGCCGGCCAAGCGAGATGCCATAGATTACCGCGGTCGTTTCACCGCGAGCCGGGAGAGCCGCGTTACCGGGACGATCCAAATATATATCCGAATGTTTCTCATGAATCACTGATAACATCGTGTAGGGCTGAGCACTTTTTCGTTCGTGGCCCGCTCCGGAGCATAGGGTCTCATTTGAACACTGGGAGCTCCGTAGTTGATAGGTGTCGCATGATTGAAAGGTTTGCCCCGATCGGCTATCGATCGATGATTCCATTTTGGGCCGCCCTCCAAGAACTTCACGAACGCTGGACTTTCTTAAACGAACAAGAAGATCTTGTTTGAGATACATCTCGAAGAGTCGGTCTCAGTGTTCTATCGCTCCGTTTCTTTTTCGAGCTCCTCGAAGATATTGAGATATTTACTGAGATAGATACTCGAGACGCGGTCAACGTCTGGAACTCGGGATCGAGAACTGAACCGAGAGGTTCGAGAAATGACCAGTTGTAAAATAGAATTTGGAAAATTGAAAATGATTTAGATACGTTTAATTGATAGAATAATTCTTAATTATAAAATAAAATTAGTAATACAGTGAGTTATGCACGAAAGGAACAGTTTTGTTAAAGTTTTGTCAAAGTTTTGTCAAAAAACTCTAGCTAGATATAGATCTAATAATTTTATTAAAATACTTTATTAAAATACTTTATTGAATTAATTTTATTAAAATAATTTTATTAAACTACTAAAATAATTTTAATACTAAAATAATTTTAAATCATATCTAATTTAGGATTATGATTAAATTATCAAAATAATTTCAAAGATACAATTTATTATTAGTTTATTATTATTAATTATTATTATTATTAATTTTCATAAGACGCTACGACTTAAAATAATAATGTTATATTATACGTTTTTTAAAGAGAAGTAACGTTTGCTAGAAAAATATTAGATTGCCTAGATAAAAGTTTAAAAAAAGTATCCGTTCGTCGTTAATCGAGGGTGACTATAAGATATAAAAAAAAATTTCTATGAAGAAATGCAACGGTAAAAACAAATACATTGTATTGATACAGAAGACAATGTGACAGGAGATGAATAATAACTGATGTATACACATCAGTAGGAGGGCGAGACGAAGGCGAGAAGAATAAATCTATCGTGAATGCATCTCTTGCACAACGTGACTTCAGTTAGCCTATTCGCTACTATCGGAGATTAATCCGCCTATTAGGGGTAACTTTGCAGCGTCGAGAGATGACGCTTGCCTTTCGAGGGGTGGGCGGTCTGTATTCAGCGTCCTCGTGCCGTCGTCATAGAGCATCGATATATCAAGCTTTGCATGCCTGATATGGGAACCCGTGTGCCGTCGCGTCCAAACGCGGGGGCGAACTTGCCGTTTAAATCGCGGAATTACGCTAGAAAGCATCGACAGAGATTCATGGGAAACTTTGAACGCCGGCATACATTATGCAGGCCTACAGTTTAAGACTATATTACGCATATATTCCTAATATATCTAAGAATGTATTAAAACTCATGTAGATACACATGAGAGAAATTTAATAAGTAAAATTATACATAGAAATTGTACATTAAAATTAAACATCAAAAGAACGATTTTGGTAAAATATTTAAAAGTTTAGTTTGATATAAATCTGAAAATAATTTTTTTTTTTTTGGATCATCAAAATAATTATGTAAAACGTTAATTGTTGATGACAATGCTGCAAAAACATTTTAACTTTTAATATTCTAGCAACCAATTTGAAGTCTTACATAACCATTTTCAAACTATTTTAAAAATACTTAGCAAAATTTTTATATATTTCAGCATAACCGTTTTTCTATTATATAATAATTAAATTAGATATGGTAATTAAGAAAATAAAAATAGTGGTACAAATTCAGAAAAAGAAAAAAAGAGAAAAAATAATAAAAAAATAAATAAAATTATTCACGTTATTAGAAATAATATCTAATATCAAAAAATTAAAATTTTGAGAAATTTTGCTCAAGGATTCCAATTATTTTTCTTTTTTTTCATACATTTTTTAGTGTTAATTTAATTTATTAATTAAATCATATTTTATGTGATTTGTGTGTACAAATGATTATAAATGCTCGAGTATGTATTTATTAGTGGCGAAAGGTTTTCAAACAAACGCGATTTTCGGTAGCTGCAAAAGCAGCGAGAACAAATCGCCACTGATCCTAAAGAAACAAACGCTGTATCCTAAGTAAATACTCGAGAATGTTGATTCCGTCCGGGATGAATCGATTGCACGTTGACGTTGGTGACTTGACTCAATTCATCTGGTGAGTCCAGAGCCGGTTACTAAAAGGAAAGTAGGTGGGGATTGTGACAAACCCTGACTTTTATGCACATCGCTGTCAGAGGGGTGCACACCGGCACGTGTCAATCTCTGTGGGATAATTTGGGGAGAAGGGCGCTAAAATCAAACCTATCATAAAGCGTCGACATAGTAGAACTTGAAGAACCGCTTTTGTTATTATTTTGAGATTAAGGAAGTTTCGAAATCGCACAAATAAAATAATACATATTTTATAATAACATATAAAATAATTTATCGTTTAGTATTTTATTTAATACTTTAGATAACAAATTTATACTCTGAGTGAAAAATGTTTGATATTTATAACTATGTCATAGTAAATTAATTACAATTAGGAACTTCATTTTTTTATAGTAAAAACATAAGTTGTTAATTATAATATTAATAATAATAGTTATTGTATTTATAGTTTTGTATTTGAAAAAAGTATATAGTCGATACTAAAAATGTCTATAATTTTCAATGCCACCTATATATTTTTTATAAAAATTATTATAAAAATAATTATTATTACACTGAGAAACAAATGCTATTGATTCAATTAAAATCTATATTACGGTCTGTCACTAACATAAGTAATTAATTCATGTATATTTTTATTGACATAAAGGCCTTGATTATTGAAATAATAATTTATGTCAATAAAAATATACATGAATTAATCACTTATGTTAGTGAAAACTCGCAATATAGACTTTAATTGAGTCAACAGCATTTTTTTCTCAGTATACTAACAATTAAGTACAAAAATGAAGTTTCTAATAATTATTTTATTATGCAATTATATAGTTACAAATATCAGACACTTAATCTCAGTGCACTAGAAACTTTGTTATCTCTCTTCTAACAATCTATTAAACATTCCTTTCCTGTATTATTTTGACGAAGTTGAATTATAACATCGGCATACAATTTATGGAGGAGCATCTCTTTCTGCTCGGAAGAAAATCAGATGGTCGGTAACAGGCGAAGGAAGGTAGTCGTGCGAGTGCAGACCGAGGCGTCGCATCAGGTGAGGGTGGAAGGCGCCATCGGGCAGATACATCTCGTAGGTGCAATATTTAACAATGCGGCTGCAACACACACGCAAGCGAGCGCGTGCGTTCATCTAGTGCGTTCAACCTAGCACCTCAGTCGCCTGCATACGGAGACCAACGATTTATGTACGGAGAAGTCCGCCTACCTCTAGTATCTTCATCTTGGCCGAAGGACGTGCCGTGTCTGGAAGAGGGAGATGAAGGAAGGACTGGAAGGAGAAGAACGTGGCAGCGAAAAAGAAGTGGAAGTGATCGTCCTCTATACTGAAAAAAAAAATAAAATCAAATGTATTTTGTTCAACAGTTTTTGGTGCAATATTTAATAAATATTATCAAATATATAATAGTAATCAACTATTTAATTAGAAATAAAAAACAGATAATATTTAGAAGATAATAACGTATAAGGTAATAATTAGAAAGAAATAACATTTAGAAAAATAAAATTATAGTTTAGTAAGTTTAATTTTATATTTTGATTATATAAATATAAATAAATATATATATATATAATTAATATTTGATTGAAATTACTTCACTAAAGTTTTAATAACTATATGTATATCATTTGGACTTGATTGTTATTATTAGATTGTTTTCTTGTTGTGTAATCAGTAAAACGATGAAGAGAGCAGAAATTCTCCGTTTTTGCGCTGTTGTACCATACGATCTTTAATTAATAAGCCGACAATCCGTTCAGCCTCCGGGAACATATGTGGGTATGTGTTGATAGGCGTTGCTCCATCGGTAGAAAAGATTAATTTCCGCAGAGGAGGATTTTAATGTGACGAGGTGACTCGCGTTTCACACGTGCGAAGCCTCTGCTATCAAAAATTCATCGGACATGCGCTAGCGGGGGTGAAATAAAATCGCGGGTACCAAATAAATCTGCCTCTCTCGTATATTATTAATGCTGACGTTTATTAATACGTCGAATGCTGTATAGCTGAATAAGCCGAGTATGTGTCAAGCGTAGGTACTTGTAACATTATAATATCGTAACCCGATGCCTCTCGCTGAGGCCGCCAAGTCTGCCTACGCGATTAGTTTACCTCGTAATTTTAAATATTCTCTCATGCGAAAGATATATAATAAATATAAAAAGGGGAAAAAAAGAATCTTGCTGGTGATGCTGTTTCCATACCCGGTGGTTATATATCGCGATAAATGCGCTTGCTTTATCGACGACGAGTCGTTCTGACCTCTTCGCGAGAGCGATAGCAAACGATCGAGAGGAGCGATTCTCCAGGCGTGACTTAGTGCATGCACGGCTCCATACGTTATAAATCAGCGAGCAAACCATCCCCGACTAAATCGACTTTGCGTAACCAAAACTACGAAGGGTGACTGCCGCCGGGTAAGAAGGGGCGGGTCGAGGGCGAGGGGATTCGCGGTGGTTACCGGTGTGAAATGTTCCCATGGGGGGTCCTGCGGCCGATGGAGAAACGGGACCAACCAACCGACCCCAGTATACGAAATCCTCCTCTCTGACACGGGATCCCAAACAGGACAATATGTTACTCGTCTTTCGTTACGCGAGCCATCAGACATCCGATTATACTTATTATCCTGTATTATCCTGTATTGATCGCTGGTTGGTTTGCGGAGTCGCGAGGCTCTCACGCCGACGCGAAGGACAATCCCGATGATTCGAGGAATCAAAATTATAATGCACAAAATAGTTAGTGTTAGGCTTAGTGTTAGCCTTTTCATTTTCTGATTATGCTTTAGACTTAACCTTATGTAATTTGATCATAATGTAAAAATTGTGTCTTTCTAGCTTAATCACGAATTACTCATTAAATTGATGGTTTTAGTAGCTTTAATCCTAAATTCTGTTGACACAAATTTTAATTTTTACGTACAAATGAGCACTATGCCTGATCATTAACAGGTTCTGCCCTTTTAAAAACTGAAATAAGCTTTTAAAAATTTTGTCTTTTTATATTAATTTGAATTAATAGTAAAAATTTATATGTTAATACCATATCACTTAATAACGATTATATTCTTAGGATTAAAAATTATTTATTATCATCAGTTTAGAGATTAATAATAATTCACAGCTAGAAAAATACAATTTTTATCATCAAGTCTACTCACAAGTTAATTAGAAAATAAAAATCCAGATCTAAGTCTGTCGATTATGAACGGAAGTCTTTATAACGTTATGAAGGTTATAATTCAGAGGAAATTAAATGTATAGATATAACATGAAGAATCGAGAAAATAGAAAATATAAGTTCATAGTGGATTATAAAAAAAACACTTTCATTTTCTCACGTCGTATTGCGCAGAGTTACGCCACTTCAATTAACAAACAAACGATTGCCGCGTGTCGACGAAAAGTTTCTGCACGTGGGAAGAGTGCGCTTTCGAAATTATAATAATCATAAAAGATTCTTCTATATTTCCTTCGTCGTTTTTTTCATATGCTTATGCATTCGTGATCACTATCTCTTTCTTCAAATAAACACACAGTCGTTAGGCGTAATATAGCGGCCCTTAATTAACAGATTCGCACAAATGCTTGATTTCTCTCGTCAGAATTGCTAACAAGCTATTTATTCGACTTAATTCGAGATGATTGACCGCGAAATGCATGTTGACCGTACTCTCAGCAAGAATTCAACGTTAGATGTGTCCGAGTTAATACATAGATGTAAATCTAGTGCGAACATAAATCTTCCGCAGGAAGAAAGAACTAATCATAGAGAGAAAGAGGAAAAACGCGTACTCGTAAATCTTACAATTATCTCTATGTCATTTACGAATCGCAATTCAGCTTTAATAATATTGTACAGAACCGTTTGGCGCAAGCTATTATTTGGTCAGCTTTGTAACTCTCCAAGGCCAGTCGGGCTTTTTTCATCGGGATATGCAGATTATTTCATGTATCTATACTAATCACGATTTACAGACAAATGCTGGCCGCGAGAAATCCGTTAAGTATAAGTGGCAAACATTAAAAGTTACGAGAGATGAAACTCGCTACTCACGTTTAAATTGGCGAGTAAAATATATATAACTGGATCAAATTAATCAAATGATTGTTCCACCAAGATCGGATATCAGATCTTTTTTTTGATCTGCTACATTAATTCTGATTCGAAATTATTTAAATTATGTGAAAGTCAATAAAGCAAGCCATTTACAATCGACATATAATGTAACAGATATAATAATTACTCGAACATTAAATTTTATATTATTGCACATAAACTTAAACAGAAAACCCATTAGCATCAATATTATTAAATTGCCTGTCAATTTAATTTATGATATTACGTACTCCAACTTCAGTCTAGAACTGTATTTCAAAACCGACAAATAAATAATCGATTGCCTGCGCAGTTTGCTTGAATTGGAAATTATAAAATTTACATTAAAAAATATCATTAGGCACCAAGATCCGCTTTGATTAAATTAATATTTATTTGTGTTAAATAAAAAATTTTGCCCGTAAGATACTTTTACTTTTAACATTTATCTTTAGATATTTCCTGATGAGATGGTATTGAGATCATTCTTCGGCGACAAAATAAAATTATAGTTATACGAATCGATCGAGGGCTACGTTGCAGCAACCCCAGAAAATGATTTCATGGGGTGGGTACCGTGATACCACGCAAATCTGGGGTATCGATGACGGAGTTACCCTCGAGTGTATTGGGATTAAAGATTAAATAACCAGCAACCCCCGAGTTAAGCGCCCTTTTAACGTCCGTAGTTCACAAGTGGCCCTCGCGATCTGCCACGGATGTGTCCTCAAATAACGGGAATTACTTCAGTTATGTTTTATATATATATATATATATATATATGAATATATTTAGAACAAGACTTATTTAAAAAATTTTTTTTAAACTAGAACTCATTTTTTTAGTAAGATAAACTATATCGTGATATATAAAGTGAATATCAATTGCAGTAACATTTTAGAAAAAAACAAAATGAAAAAATATGGAACAACTCTCCTTATCTTTCTCGTAATCATGCATTTGCTTTCATAAGAACCAATTTTTTCTGTAAAATTTTTTTAAATAAGATAAGATGCGTATATCGGAAAAGTGAATATCGATTGTATTGTAGTAACATCTTAGAAAAAACAGATGCAAAAATGTAAAACTATTTTCCTTATCTTCCTTGTAATTATGCATTTGCATTAATTTCTGTAAGTCAACAGTAAGTGCGAGAAGATACGAAGCGTCTGAAGGGCATGAAAATCGAACGTTCTCACCTCGAAGTACGGGAAAGTAAACGAGAAATCGTAATTCCTCGGCAAGCGACATTGATACTATCGTACGTGATCGACGGTGTCGTCCTCACGGCAATCCCGTAATTACGTTAACGTACTTACACGCGCGTGGATACGACACCGTGTGTACACACTGATACCGAACTGAGAGTCGGTTGGCCGGTACGAAAATTTTAATTGGCTTCGGACCTCTAATCTCTTCCTAATGATCTCGGGTTCGCGCGCCCATCTGTTTCCGGCATAAAAAGAAAAAAGAAGCGGACAAGACGCATGGCCATTACAAGCTTACGCGCTCAGATATTGCAACGAGTCGATCGCCTGAAAAAATCGAAACAGCGTCTCCACGATACGTCTATCAAATTTAGATTAAGATATGATACACCATAAAAAAAAAAGTCAGTCTTAAATTTTTGCTCTCTTTTAATTTTTCACATGTGTAAATGCATTTGCATTTGATTCCTTTTGGAAATATATTTAAAATTGTGTAGTATTTTGTAAATTTTTTAGATTTCTTTTCTTTATTCTAATTACTCATGCATTCGATTATTGAAATACACAAAGCAAAAAAAAAACTATTTCTGAATCTTTTTACTTTTTAAATTTTTATATGTACACAGAAAAAAATACTTGGTTGAATTAATTGGAATTCTGGAAAATATGAATCCAGAATTCCAATCAAATCTAGATTTCTGGTTAAATTTATTAAAATTCTAGTTGAAATAACTAACATTCAGTAGATTTAATCAGAAATCTGGATTGTTCATTTTTCACCAGAATTCCAGTTAATTCAACCAAACATTTTTTTTCCGTGTATGTGTGGCATTCTTTTTCAAAATTGTATTTATATAAATTAGGCATTTTTTATTTTCTTTACTTTGTCCAAGCATTTGATTATTAAAAACACAATCAATATCAAATTAAATTAACAAAATAAAGACATATAAATCCATATTATAAAAAAAACACGAGCAATTATTTGTAGACGATTGTACAAACAAAATCCCTAATTGATGCAATAATTTAATTGAAGCAAAACATTTGATTATTGTAAACATTTGATTATTGTTTTAACAAATTTTATCAGATGTCAATGTTTATCAATAAGTAAAATGTTACAATAACCAAATGTTTTGCTTTAATTATAATAATATAATGTAATAACTATAATATAAATTATTGTATAATAATATAATATAATAACTATAATATAAATTATTGTATTGCATCAACCAAGGATTTTGTTTACCCATATTCAAACAAGAAATTAATTGATCCAACTAATTGGATTTCTCTGTAGACTTTACTTTTACATACGAAACAAGACAAGAGAGAGACGTCGGATTTCTTATAATAAAGACTAGACTGATTTTTTTGTATGCGCCTGTAGTCTCGTATAGTCGCATATATTAATTTCCGTGCGCATCAGTCGAATTTATTGGTTATTCAAGAGACGCTGCGTATCACCTGCTGCACCTCGCGCTCGACATCAACCGATGACCGGCCGGGCCTAATTTGTTTGGCGATTAAATTCGTGGTCGGTCCGTTCATCCGTCGAATCGATCGCCAAAATGCCGAGACAACAAGCGAACCGGCCGCCGCGCCGCACCGATCCGGGCCGGTACTCTCGTCGTCGCCTCGTTAATAGCAGGTTGTATGATCGTAACACACGCGGTTATTATTGTAATGGATAAACGTGCTTCCGCCAGAAGAAGGGAACAAGGAATAATTAGGAGGCAGTCTTGATTTCGCGAGAGCGCGCCCATAATGGGATGCAAATTGCATTAGCAACGAGCGGGATATCGAGGTGCATCGTGCGATGCGATCTGAATGCAATCTTGACATTAACGCCGCGACGTATTGTCAGAGAAAATATTAATTTCCTGCATATATATGCGCGCGGATGAAAGACAGAAAAACGATTATTCGCACCGCGTGACCTCGGCATAAATTATCGACCATGTATTTGTAATATGCGCGTATAAGAGAATATCATTAGACGCATTAGCGATACGTCACGTAAATATCCTGAGAACAGAGTGTTAGAGCTGACGCTAATAGCACGGGGAGCAATAGCGAATTCCGTAAATCCCATTTGATCTGCCGACATAAAACAAACACACCCATCGTCGGAGTTTACGTAGGACCCACGCGAGGGAAGTTATCCCTCTGCGCTCTGTGGAATTTGTATAATACAATTCAATGCATCCCCCTAAACTTATTTACGTGCGCGTGAATACCTTTTATTCGACGATCGCGAACCAGTTTACTTCAACGATAACGTGACTGTTTTTTTAATAACAAGTATAATATAGCTGACGCGGAAAACTATCATTGCGATGAAATAGGGACGTGTCAACAAATAAAGTCGAGTCGTAAATTTGAGAATCTATATTGTTCCTTTTATTTCAAAAATAATAACAAAAAAATTAAGTTTTTTCCAGAAAAAAGAAGAAATTATTTTTCAATTTAACAGAAAATTATTGATTAATCAAATAATCGATAAAAGGAATATATTCTTAACGTGATAAAACAGTTATAAATAATATGTTATTTTTGTCATTTTCGTTTCATAACCCTTAAAATATCATCTTTTTTAGTGATGATTTTGACAAATTCTTTTCAAATTATTTTTTTTATTCGTAACAATTTTGATGATTTTTTTGATGAAGTTAAGTTAGTTCACTTTAGAATCTTTAGATGATTAATGAAGTAACATTTACTTAATTTATTGCGGTTTATTCTAATTTGTTTACAAGGACTTGATGCTTTCTTCTCCTTATTAACCTTGTTAACATATTATATATTATATATAATTTAGTTGTGATTATTTATTATATATAATTTAGTTGTGTTATTATTTATTTATTAATCGGTCATATGAGAACGAAAAATAGAACTGACGTTTTCTCTGAGAGACTTGTTTATGTGAGTTACCATGTAAGTTTAATTTATTAGTTTATTACCATGCACTGCAGATGTTTGTTTAATTTTGTTGTAATAATCATATGTTATGTAGTTTTTAAGTATATCGGTGAGATGGGAGCATATAATAAGACTGACAATTTACTCTGAGCGATCTGTTTTTGCATTTATCATGTAATTTTTAAACATTATTATTTATCATTTACGTCTTGTTAATTTTGTTCCAATATTTTAATACAATTAACTTGGTAATTATAGTGAGAATACGCTTGGACATCACAATTTCTTTCTTATGATCACAAGATCACGGCTACATGTCGCACAATTCGATTTTTAAAGTTCAATTTTTAATTATATAATCAATTATACAATCAATTTATCAATTTTTAATTATACTGTATTGATTGTTATTGCGATATTGAGAAAAATCCGCAGTAGGATCGAAACGTCTATTGTTACATTATATACTAATTAAATAAATTCATAGATATTATAATTCTTTGTTTTACTTAATTCATTCATACTTATTAATAATAATTTCTTATTAATAATAATTAAGAAATTACATTTTATTTAGTTGTGTCATTTTTAAAATAAGAAAATGATACATTTGTCAGATTAAATGTTCAATTATTAAATGATAAATTATGAATTCTTTTACGAGATTCACATATCCTCGGTGAGTTTCTTTTCTGTCCGCTGAATCATGTTGAATTACAAGGCTGAAATATTGTTACGTCGTTCATCTCACGCGTGTATTTCAGAGCGATTTTTATAGGGACGAGCAGAAGGACGTCTGTTTTTCATTGCGCACGGTCTTAATTAAGATGCGTGCTCACACACACGCCGAGAAGGAATTTATTCACGCTCATAATCGGGCATAAACTCGACTGCATAAACTCGAATCTCCGTAAAATGTACGAAGACCGTCTGCGTCTTTCTACCTTCTCTTTCGTGGATGCACAATAATGGCTACGAGTACCATGATGATGTGTTTGTTGGCACTTTACTTACAGTTCGATTGACACGACCGCGATTAATCGACGACGGTCATTCACTAGTCGTCATCGTGGACTTGCATGTGCTCTATTCGACTATTTGTATGATGGTAGTTTACGAGTGCGACACGATACCCTCTATGGTGACGTTCCTCTTTGTTCGCCGATATGGGAAGTGAGCATCGCTTCGACTTCATTCTCGCTCCATTAAGTAGATAATGAACTAAACTGAAAGTCTATTTATCGTTTTGCCATAAGTGCACGCGTAATGCTATTATCAGCAGAAACATTAGAAGTAATAATCGGAAGAAAATATTAACTAAAGAAAACTGAAATAAAAGTCAATAGTTCGATAGACGTTATTAAATTAAAAAATTAAATTTGTTGTTTGAAAATGTTTAAATGTGAAATCTCGAAATCTGACAAATAGAATCTTTAGAAAAGATGTTATTTTTCTTAATTTTATATACACAATTAAATGAATAGAATTATTTATAAAAATCATATAATATTGAATAATTATTTATTGTATCTGGTTAAAAACTATTTAAATTTTAACGGAGATTTGTTAGGTTGCTAAATTGATTTGTTTAATATGTAGGAAAATTCGGACACACATATGCACACATACACGTGGATGCAACAAAAAGATTGATGAGAAACCTGGCGGCTATACAATGGCTCTAACAAATTGATGGGTTAATAAATAAGTAACTCAAGATGGGCAATAGCCCTTTTGGAGTTTAAAAATTTTACAAGGGTGCGATGACCAAACGGGGGATTGTATCGCGTGTGAAAGATTCCAAGTATACGAGTCATTTCATGACGATAACAATATGCTATATGAAAAAGGGGTGAAAGATGAGGAAATTCAATGACGTTCGTTGAAAATCGTAACGCAATACACACCCGATTTTTTCTCCCATTCTAAAAAATCAATTTAGCATAACTCAATATCTTTAATTATATTTTTATGGCGTAGACATAAATCTAACAAAAAAGTGAAAGCAATTATGAAAAAGTACGACGCATAATAATTTAACAAATATTTTTCATACAAGACCATCGCGAAAATAATCCAAAAATTAACTATATAAAATTAATTTTTTACGTCGGTATCGCGATAAAATTATGTATAGATATAAAAGCTGTTGCTGCGTAGTGCGCATTGTGCGTGTCGACAGGCGAACATTCAAAGAGACGTCGGCGTTGTTATGGGAAAAAAAAAAAGAGGATACGTGATGCAAGACGTGCCGCGAGGGTTTACTTCCGCATGTCGGCGGGCGTGCTTGTCCATAGCTGTGGGATGCTTGTTTGCGGAGTCCCCTCTTTACCATTTCAATGCTCCAATCGGCTATGACAACTGTAGCATCGTGTACGTACTCGATACCCATGAGAATTCTGTCAATGGCCGAGTTCGTTCGCGCATGCGAGACAATGGACTGCAACGACAAGCGATCACAGACGAGTCAGAATTTTCTCCGAGATGCTCAATATCTAGAAGTAAGGGCGCGAGAAACGGCGAAATACCTATAACTGCATCGTAACGAGTTTTATGGCGAATCATAAAAAATGCTGTAAACTCTGCGTAACAATAAAACGAGAGAGAAAGAGATTAAGAACGAGAGAAATTATTGTAGCCGGGCAAATACTTGTGTGAAATGGCATTTGTCGTCAATTGAGCTTTCTCACATGGTTGTGCAGAAAGATTGTAAAAAAAAAATTCGATGAAATCGCAATTTCCCACTCCGCCCACCGATTGACGAACGTTTTCGCACTCGCAGCCTCCCTCTTTCGACGAAGGGGTTACGTTACGAAATTTAAACATCCATCATCTCCCGCTTCAACCCCTTGGTGGCCCTTTCTTTCTACTTGGCACGCGCCGTTATAATACTCCGGCTTAACTCGCTTTAAATTTAACTGCCCTTTAAAACTTTAACTGCGCTTTACGAACGAGCTTGAACTCGGCTACGGTCGTGACATAACGCATCTAACGCCCAACTTGGGTGAAGCTATTCCCGAGAAGACGCCGTCTGTTTTACGAACTCTCTATCTTGCCGTACTTTTGTTGCGCGAGCCTGCGTGAATCGACAAGGGAAACGCGCCAAAATGGAAATTTCACCTGAGATTTCGATGGAGCGTTATGTCGCGTGAGCCTGGGAATAAATTCATAAAGTCTTGCATAAAAGTAACCTTGAAGATGAATTTTTTTTTATTATTTGCGCTCCAATTCATTTCATGCTGCAGTTCGTTGCGGATATGTAAACAATTAAATATTTTTTACGATACGCTAAGATGTAAAGTGCATAAATAGTAATAGTTTTTTATTCTCAAACTGTTTTTGAAATATTGTTTGAAAAGTAAGAATTTTTTATCTATTCCGTAACAGGAATATAGAAACATACTTTATGTTAGAGGAATATATGGAACCTTCTAAAGCTTTTTGTTATTAGTTCTAATTTTTTTTTAAAGTTTTCAAGTTCAATTATACAGGGTGTTTCTTAAATAGCGGACACTAATTATATAGTGCTATTCTTAATTAATAATTGAGTCGAAAAGTCCTTTACAATTTTGCAATTTTCGTAATTGTTGATGAAATATTATTTCTAAATATTGCCAAATAAGCGCATATCTGGCTGACCAACCATTAACGTATTATCACGAAAATTGCAAAATGGTAGAAGATTTTTCGATTCAATTTTTATCAGGAATAGCACTATGATTAGTCCGCTATTTAAGAAACACCCTGTATATTTTTAACTGATTATATAAAATTGTTTGACAAATATAAATAAATAATTATTGAGAGAATTAAAATAATAGTTTCGGATCTAAACATAATAAAATATAAACATAATAAAATATAACTAAAAATGCCTATATGAGCTTCGGTAAGTTGTGCAAATAATATATTTATAAAACAAAAATATATTTAAGTTTTTTAATTTAATTAAAAAGTGTAATTTATAATTTGTACTTCTGGATTGAAAAGGACTTAAATTTAGAATCTAAACGTTTACAAATATTAACTTTGTTGATAAGTACATTCCAATTGTTTGCGAATTATAAATATATTATTTACGCATCAACAATTAGGGGAGACTCAAATAGGCATTTCACTTATATTTATTATATTATTGATAGAATTTATTGTTTCTAAATCTTGTTAGAAATAAATACGCGTTGGAAATTTTTTCAGAAGGCACTATTTTTTAAATTATTTTAAGCTCGTATAGGACCTCATATTCCAATTACAAGTTAAATATCTTTTAATTGTTTTGGAAAATTTGAGGAAGAAAAACTGATAATAAAATTTGATTCTATTAAATTCAGCTGAGCAAGTATGCGTTTTGCAGTTTCATTCACACAATATTTTTTACAATTTCATTTAGGTACACATATAGGTATATAAACGTTAATGATAAAGAAACGTATCTACCGTAACTCGCATAAAATCTTCTTCGAAATGGATATATGATTCAATTACTATCTTTATAATAATCCAGTTTAGGCCTTCGCCAGAAATTTCTACAGTCACATGTATCTGTAATAAATGGTATCCGAGTATAAGGTCGAAGGATTTACACGACGGGACCTTACTCGCACGTCATATCATGTATCATATACGACGGATATTTTCGTTTATTATTCATGATGCGATGTTGGCCGCGGTTGGTCGTTCGCGATGGCGATACGTCGAAGCCTCTACGGATGTTCAACAGTAAAAACAGTATTCACGACTTGGACCATTTAGACTCGCGATCCATTTCATCTCCCGAGATATATCGGTGCTCTCTTCATTCAGAGATTCTCGAAGTGAAATGACTTCTTAAGAGCAATGGAATATCACGCGAAATTTATAAAAGTCACATTTTTTTTGTCAATATGACATATTTACTAATTAATATTAATAAAATCGAGAAAATATGCACATTATTGTGATATACTTAGTATCATTATTATCATTGTTAGTTTTAAAATATTACTTCAGATATTATCAGTTATAAAATAATTTATTGATCTTGATTCTCATCTATTTTGAATATCAACGAGCAATTCTTGAGAGATAGTAAAATCTATCTTGTACAATGTTATCATCAATCGTCAAAAAGACTAGCAGATATATATTGAGAGTGGAAGAAAAAACAAATTACAAAATTTAGAGAGAAAGGTGCAGAAAAGAAGCAAATACGGAAAGATGAAATAATACTTCAGAGGGGGAGTGAAGAGAGAGAGAGAGAGAGAGAGAGAGAGAGAGAGAGAGAGAGAGAGAGAGAGAGAGAGAGAGAGAGAGGACGACGAGGAGGAGTAGTATCGTACGTACTACTCGTCGTCGCGTAGACGACGTCGTTCGTTTCGGTTCGGTACGACGCGCGCGCGCGCG
>NW_012130104.1:2187991-2195090 GCF_000143395.1 Atta cephalotes | reverse complement strand
CTTCACTACCTCCGTTACGGTCGTTAGGTGTTAACACTGTAACGTAAGTAACGTAAAGTAAGTAAGTAAGAAGAAGAAGAAGAAGAGAGAGAGAGAGAGAGAGAGAGAGAGAGAGAGAGAGAGAGAGAGAGAGAGAGAGAGAGAGAGAGAGAGAGAGAGAGAGAGAAGAGAAGAGAAGAGAAGAGAAGAGAAGAGGAGAGAAAGCCACAAGGGGGCGAGTTATCTCGGACTATCTCGTTCGCTGAGCGATCGTCTTTTGGTTCGGCTAACGCGCGACTGCCGCGTCGAAACCGGAAATTACGTCTGGGGTTCCATCTCCGGTGTTGTGCTGCCGAGAGAGTTGGTGCCAAGAGACTTGGCGGAATTCGCCGCCGTGAGAATGCGTCCCGGTGCCCGGCAACCTGAAGCAATGCGACGCGACGCGACGCGATGCGACTCAACTCGACTTTTACTCGACGCGCCGCTGCTGCAAAGTCGAGCAGACTTATTAAAGTTGTAACCACTGCTCTCGGTTCGCCGCCTGCATGAAGCTCGCGAAACTGTTTCCACTTGTAATAATGACGACGACAAGGCGGGCCGGTACCGCGACAAGCGAAATTTCACGATACTCGCGATGAAATTCACGTCTCTCGCGAGAAGAGATGCGGTGGACTCGCACAAACACGATTTACTATTAGAGGCGGAAGTCTGTTTACTAGACCCAATGAGATATTTGTGAAAGAGAAATATAGAGAATGTCGCGGCGATATCTGTATCGAAACTTGAAACTTCTCCCACATTAATATTTGTTAAAAGTGAAAATATATCTTGAATTACATAGAATTGAAAACGTAACGTAAGAAAATTAATGAGTGAAGAGACCTGTCAAGGCGGATTTTGATATCTAATAATATTTTTGTACGAATTTTTTCAGCAAACTATGTGCTGATCACACATTTGTCGATCTTGAAACATAGTCTTAGATTAAAATTGGAGTACTTACTACACAAATTAAATTGACAAGAAATTTAATATTATTGATGTTAATAAGGATCTCAACAGACAGACTGACAATGTCTTATGATCTAAGGCTTGTCTTTAGTAATGCAAAATAACTGTCTTGTGATTGAAGTCTTAAGGTACATGTATACGAGATTATAAGCCATTCTGCTAAGATCCTAAAGATTTTTAAAACATTGTAAATAATGTAGGAATATATATTATATATTTGTGAAAACTCTAACTTTTTTCAACAAAATGTTACGTACTGTTTTTATTTTCTTCCATTTAGAAATGATATTTAACGGTGATTGCTTTTTCCTTTTAACGTCATAATATTGTAAAGCATGTTTACGCGGATTAATCAAAAGATCTCAAGACGCGAAAACAAGCATGTAAGGTATATAGAGTGTATGTTTACATCTCTATATACAAGAAGTACTAACTCTAGCATCATTTCCTAGAGCGAGGACGAAGTTACTACAGCGACATCGGCGAGTCCTCGACGGAGGGTAATAAAGCCATCTTGCTAAGGGGGGTTTTGCCTCCTCCACCCATGCAACCCGCCCCTGAGGAGGTGGCCGGATAGCGATCTATACTGCTGGTCGCCCCTCTCATCGTTGCCTGGCAACCATTCTCTCTCTCTCTCTCTCTCTCTCTCACACACACTCTCTCTCTCTTTCTCCCTCTCTCTCTTTCTGTCGTCCTCATCCCTGTTTCCCTCGCTTCCATGCCATCTCACTCTCAACCCCTTCTACGGGGAAGCTCTTCCACCTCTCACTCCCGAGAGATGTAAAGAGCGAGGATGATGAAGGACGCGAGATAGAAAAGGATAGAGAGAGAGAAAGAGAGAGAGAGAGAGAGAGACATGGGAAAGGGAAAGAGGCCAGAGATTGCGCCCTTATCTCGTTAGATACCGACCGCCCCTGCTTTCAGTTTCCGTTCCATCCGCTCTCCCTTTCTCTCCCTCTCTTTCGCGTTACTTCTCTTCGTCCGTACCATTACGTTTTCCTCGTCCTGCCGCGACTTTCGCCCCGGGGAGGATTGACACCCGTAGGGGCGGATGCAACGACCGGCGTTCGATTCGATCTCTCGCAATAAAATTATACCACCGACTAGAGTGGCGCCTGCACTTTGAAAATCTTACAACGCGCCACTGTTATAAGATGCTCTCCGATCGTCGAGAAATGTTTTTCCGATTATCAATTGTATTTAGTATATTCAAAAAGACAAAAGACATTGACATTTACATCACTCGAATGCTGTATTTCGCTTGAAAGTTTCTCATATAATTTTAAACTTGAAATTCATTACGGCTCATCATCAACTCTTAATGCGCACATTATGAGGATAAAAGATCCCTGATTCTTTCACAAGAAGGTCTACAAGACGCTGAAAAAACCTCTCTTGATTTGTTCTGCTCTTTTCTTTTCCCTTACCATCGTCTCTTCCTCTCATACTTCATATTTTTCCTCGTTTCTCTTTTCCCTCGTCCATCATTCTCCTTCGCTCCCTCTTTCTCTTTCCTTTCTATCTTTTCACAATCTCCTTCCCCTTTTTCCATCTCTTTTCGAACTGTCTCTCTCCGGTTCGCCCTTCCGAATGAAGGAGGGAGAGACCGGGGCTGATAACGATTTGATGTATGGCCCAGTGATGTCACTAGTCGACGGGCAAACTCCCCTTTTCCCTCGCGCAACGAGGAACAGATTACATGGATCGATAGGATTACTGGTAAAGGAAAGTCGAAAGCGCGAAATTTTTGCCCGAAAAATCCTGCTGCTCGATATTTTATTCCGTTCTACATTTAATTCACGTAATATAAAACCAGTTTAAACAGTACATTAAAGAAATATATTGTATTTTTTTAAATACAGCTTTTTATATATTATATGCAAATATTATTTAAGAAAAATTTGTGTATTAACTTCATCATTATATCCAGTTTGAATTATTTTTAATCATTTATAGATCGCCACTGCTTTTATTCAATATATTAATTTAATTTAACTAAAATAATGGAGTTAAATAATTTAACTTAAGCCTATAAATAAATTAAATTTGAATCAAATTTAATTTATTATTTATTACGTACGTTAATATGGACGTTGTTTACTTCAAAACTAATCACAGGAATTAATTTTAACATACATGGAAATTAAAAATAATAAAATGTTATTATTCAAAGGTTATCATTGTTTCTTTAATATCTGACAATATTCTTACAAACATTCCTTTTTATAATTTCGAGAGCCTTATTAGTTTTTATTTATTAATTAAAAAACTTATTTGTTCTTCTAAACTTTCATGTAACTTGATATTTATGTATACGTAATACAATATTCTCATGTGATTCGTTTATTAAATTTCAAAAAAATGCAAATATTTCATAATTCCGTGTTTCTATCAAGTAGCTCGATCGTTTCGCTGCTTGAAACGTATGTTTCCAAGCATCTGCGACAAACTGCGGGGGCGTTCCTTCTTGTTTAGATCTGAGTCTGGTAATACACCAGGTCGACCGGATGCCGACGGTGTAGAGCGCGGGTGGTAGTCGGCGGGTGATTTAGTAAGATGAAAAGCTACGTCCCCGGGCAACCCCCGGCAGCGTTATCTAGCGTAGACAGAGATTGCCTGTTCCTTACAAAACCTTACCGGAGAGCAACGCATCCGGGATATCTTTCACCGCTCTTCGAGGCCGCACTCTGGAAAAGCTTGGCTCGTTTCTAGCAAAAATCGAACCTTGTCGAATTAAATCGGCTGAAGCCGCCCCAAATAAGTCTCTTATGTTTTTTCTTTTTAAATCGACGAAAAATAAAATCCTAACACTCTCCAGAACGAATTCTGCTCTTATTTCTCTTTTCTAGACGTGTTTCTTGAAAACGAGAAAATTCTACTTCACATTTTATAATTTATAGAATTTAACTTGTTATATGCTACTCATCATATATACGAGGCTTCTAAAGGAAATACATTCTCGTTGCATAATGTCGGAGTCATCGCTGATCCTTGATCGATAACGCTATTAATTGCATTTACGAGCCGTTACCAGACGAGATAAACGACTCCACTGAAGTCTTCGCTGACGTATAAGGCTTCTTTGCCGGCTTATCTGCATGCCGAACGCAAAACTATCGATTCACGCAAAAGTCAACAGCATACACGTTGCAGAAATGAAGACTAGGAGCTAAATTAGCGGGTATAAAAACGAAGTGAACGGAAGCAGTAAGAATATCGCGATAGATGGGTCAATTAAAGCCACGGAAGCTATGCGGGAGTGTGCAAAAAATCGTGCATACCATTATGTGTTTCATAATACAACAGCTAATTTATATGTATACAGAAAGAACGATTTTACTGAAGTATTTAAAAATTTAGCTAGATATAAATCTGAAAATAACTTCGTAGATCATCAAAATAATTATATATAGGGTACTCAAACTAGTCGTTAAAATGTTAAAACTTTTTATAACACTGTCATGAATGCTTAAGCGTTCTACGTAATTATTTTGATGATACAACAAAATTATTTTTAGATTTGTAACTAGTTACTAGTTAAATTTTTAGATATTTTAGCAAAACAATCCGTTTTATACATATTTTATCCCATAATATACATGTACGCATTGAAACAGCAATTTTGCTAAAGAATCTAAAAAAATTTAGCTACAGATCTAAAAAATAATTTCGTTGGACCATAAAAATAACTAGATAAGACAAGAAAATTGATTGCTAAAATATCAAAATATGTTTGCAGCATTATGCTTAAAATTCCTGCAAAGTTATTTTGATGATTCAATAAAATTATTTTCAGATCTGTATCTAGTAAAATTTTTAGATTCTTCAGCAAAATTGTTCTTTCAGTGCATGTAAGTAATTACAATAATGTAATAAATCTTCTCTCGTAAATAATACATAATCTCTTATAAATTCCTAACTTATAAAAATACACAAAATTTCTAATTAGAAGATTATTACAAAAATATTGTTTAGTGCAATAATACTTTGCTTTAATATTCAAAATTTTTTTGACATGGCAAGTGACATGATGCCCTTTTCTCGAATTCTTTCTAGCAAAGAGTACAAGCAAAACGTTAAATTTTCGTAAACGGTCCCGTTAACGACTGAAAGAATGGAAAAACTTTTCCGACGCGGGGGAGCAAAAAATAGATAGACACGGGGGACTAAGAATGATAGCAAGATCCTTTACGAGGGAGAGAAGAAGAGGAAACGAGGGAAACGAACGGGGAAAAGTATGGCTACAGCAAAGACGGAAGAAAGAAGAGGATCTCTGAAAGAAGCTCGCGGCACCAGCGGCACGTCATTCTCCGCGAGGAATTAAATTTTTATATCTTTTGCTGAGAGTTTGAGCGATAGGAAGGGGGCAAGTCCGCTCGTACACGGTAGATACTCCCCCGATGGGCGTTTTAATTCAAAAGTCGGATTGCTACTTCCACTAACTTGGAGGAGAGCGAACGAAAAGTCGGAAAGGATATTTAATTTATGATAACACTGCTCGACGAAATTTTTCTATCATTATCACACGATAAGGTGAACGCGAATAATCTTCGAATTTTAATTTTCGTGTCTCTCGTGTTTTATTATTATACAAAATGATATTAGATAATCAAAGAGAATGGATAAAATATTGATACAATACGTATCCTCGACAAATTTTTATTTCATCTCTAACATTTTTATTCCTCAAATCGTAATTTTTCATTTTCTAAAAAGTTGATAATACATTTAGATATACATATATACATATATATATACATTTAGATATACATATATATATATATATATATATAAATTATATTTAAATTATATAATTGCAACATGTTATATGTAATACATATTTTTTTAACAAATGCACGTTTTTTATTGCTACATTTCACATATTTATATTAACTATATACTTATATGTTCATATAATGCTCTGATCTTAAAATCGATGACTTTATCTTTACATCTATAACTAATTTTATAGTAAGAATGACGTAATTGTATTTAAAATGACTTTAAGAAAAGATTTTAGAAAAAAAGTATTAGTTAATGTCAGCTTTTAGGTTGAAAATATGCAAGAGAGAAGGTGCGACATAAAACACGAAGGAAAGTTCAAAGAATGTAACAAAGCAAAGAATGAACACGTAGACGAAAAAGACATAGCGAAAATGTCGAAGAAAATTATAAACTTCTTAATCTACTGTAAAGTGTATCTTCTTGGAAAAATATCCCATAAAAAACCGAGTTTGATGAGAAAAGAGAACAACAGCCTAATTGATTTTCCAACATAGAGAAATATACAATAATTTTTTGGAATCTCAATTGTTTTTTGAGAAAATAAGAATACACATGATATGCGCGTATAATAAATTAAATACAAGTTAACTACCTTTATGAACCTCCGTTGGTGCGTAAGTAATATATTTATACGGTGATAAGGCATATAATTCGCAAACAATTGGAATGTATTTACTTATCTATAACGAAGTTAATTCCGTGTATATTCTTGTACACTTTATATCATGTTCATTATATACGCTCATCACGTGTATTGTTCTCATCATTTTCTCATACATTTTTCATTTCATTTATATTATATGTATTTTATACGCTTCTATTTATGATTTAAAAAGCATATATTATATACTTTATATTATAAATGTAAGCTCATAAAATATATAGAATATAAAAAAATATCTATGCGTGTGTATAAATTGGAGGAAAAGAAAAGAAACTTGTATTCCTCGGTATTCGCAAATTCATACTCGTAATGAGATCGTAAGATTATATTATAATTGCGAAACCAACGAGATCGCCAAGACAACAGAAAGCCGAATCGCGACGCGTAAGACGAGCTTAAGGACCGAAATTGGTTTCATCTACTGTCGCTTAAGGTGGAGTACGAGAGTCTGCTGGGGATCGATGCAGTAATTTCGGGTCGTAGCTTCCTCCGTCTTCTCCCTTGCATGCCCCCTGTACTCCTCCACGTCGTAGTCTCTCTCGCGAAACCGCCCTCTCGAAGCTAGGAATCGCCGAGAGAGCGAAGGAGACGGACGAGGGATCGAGGAGAGAAGAGGAGAAACCATCAGATAGCTTTGGCCTTAATATCCCTCTCCGAGAC
>NW_012130104.1:2147353-2187717 GCF_000143395.1 Atta cephalotes | reverse complement strand
TACTCTAAGTATATATATATATATATATATATTTGGACGGTTCATCTACGTACATGTATATGTAACATTACTCACGGTTATTTACTCACACACGTGTACCCCGTGCTATCGGATTCGATCAGTCCCGCGGAATTCAGGAAAGGAAATTTCAGGAAAATTAACATCGAATTTGGAGACTGTATAAAGCTTGGTAGTCACTCTGTCGCTTACAGCAGTTTGCGATTCGCATCAGTTCGAATATCGTTAGCATGGTAATTCCGGAGTCGTTAAACAAGCACGCATGATGAATGAATCAGACCTGAAAGGCATCGGGCGTGATCTCAACTGAAGACCGATGTCTGAGCAATAGCGAACTAACAATAAGTGTATCGAGTTCCTTTGCATAATTTATTCAGACTCTTCCCTTTAGACACGACGGTTGGAAATAAGGGCTCCGATTATAAACGGCGAGATTTATTGTATCGTCGCGCGGATGTAAAAGAAAGATCAAGCCATGAAATATTTCAACATGCGAGACGATCACGAATTGCTGCGAGTCTCGATGCATCTCTGCACATATGGCAAAAGTACTTTGTGGTCAAGTCTTATCACGAATAATTCTGTTCACTGAGAACTCGTATGCGAGTACTGGGACCTTAAGAGATTGCTCCGTTCGGTCGTAACTTTCGCAGATTCTAATCGAGCGCGCGTAATTAGAACGAGAGAGCAATTGTCGGTAATTAATTGGAGGCAAATTAATTAGCTCAACCAGACTACAAAGTGGAAAATCTCAATAATACTCGTTCGATCGATAACGCGTGACAATATGCGATCTCGAAAAAAATATTATCTATGAATTTATAGATCCGTTTTAAAACGGAAAATTTTGAGGCTTTTTTTTCTCCAAGTTTCACGCAAGTATTCGTGACTTGTAAAAATGATTGAGATGATGACAAAGATTTAGATTTATAATTTTTAACGCCCATTTTAAATAAAAATTCTAAAATGGATTGTTTAGTTTTCCTTCGTTTCTTTATTTATTTATAATTCTTATAGAAAATGTAGAAATTGTTATAAAGCACATAAACATTTAAAAATGCTTCTATTTTTGCAGCATGATAATCTAGCATCAATCAAATTAATCTTGCCTATCTTAATACCTTTGCTCAATGCAAAACGATCTGTTGACATATGTGATTTCATCCTACTTTTGCAAGTGATGCATGCCTGACGGTAATTACCATCCGCTTCTCTTTCATTGTTAATATTTAAATATAGATTATAATAAATTTAAGCGGACATGTGACACATCTTCGAAAAGATGGATCGAACCAAATAGGTAAAAGATGGTTCGATGTTAAATATATAATGTCAAATTATAATCAATTTGAGTTATTTTTAGATCATCACTGCTCCTATTCAATATATTAATTTAACTAAAACAATGGAATTAAATAATTTAACTCAAGAAATGTATTAAATTTGACTAAATTCTCATATTTATAGTATAGATACGTTGTCTTTGAAACTAAGCTTTAATTATAGAAATGGATTAATCTATTCGCACAGAAGTAAACAATAACATAATATTATTTCCTCAAAGGATAGGTGATCAATGCTTATATTAGGTGATATTGAAGTATATTAGGTGATATTATTATTATTCATATATTAATGCAAGAAATATTTTTTATCACGCGTACTAGTTTTCATTAATTTTTATAGATACACATAATGTAAAATTATGAACTCACTCGAGTGATGTATTGTTATTACATCAAGTTGGATTTTACAACATTTGAGTTGCTTGTAATGCCTACATACACGATAACACTGAACTCATTTTCCGCGAGTTTAAGTCCGCAAGAGCCGGGACATTGGATTAACGAAAGAACGGCCGCGTAGGCTGGCAGATGAGAAGGCAGCTTTGTAGAACGATATCGGTAAGTGGAAATCAGTGGCCGAGTGGCGCCTGTCGACTTGCTGTTACTCTCTCGCACCCTCTCTCAATCTCTTCCTCTTTCTTTCGTGCGTGCGCGCGCGCAAGAAATCCCACTACCTCCGGAGTATATACGCTCCTGGAATCGACGAGAAGCGAAGGATGCCGTCCGTATACCAGGAACTCGCTAACTTCATTAAAATATTGCCATCAACACGAGGACCATTGTTTTCGAGCAAGCCTTCTCGTCCCCTCTAACCGGCCGATTAACCACCTCGAGAAACCTCCTCCAGGAACAGCCGACTGCATCCTCTTTGTACAAGCTACGCAAGAAGCGCAATTCTTGCGAACTCACTTCGCGGCGAGCAGATCGTGCGTCGATTGAAGAATACGCATCGTGACTTGAGCCGCTTCAACGTTGCGGTTTTGAATTATTATATTACAGTTTGCTAAACGCGTTTTTGTAATCATCAATATCTTTCCTAAGATTCCATATAGGTATGTGTCTTACAATTTCAATGACCGTATCATTCGTCGTATCTTCAACAATTAATTCGCTCTTTAAGGCTGAGGAGTTATTACAGCCATATTGACAGAAACGAGAAATGACACGTTAATTTTTATTATTATAATTATTATTTATAAATAAAAACAAGATTTGATGAAGATAAAATAAAATGATGAGATTGCTTTAAATTTATTCGTAAAAATTATTTGTAAAAATGAATGAAAACTATGCTTATCCTTCCTGACAGTCAGTAAATAATCATAAAAAGTGATAAAAGCAGACGAAGTGCTTTCATTCAATGTGTAGCTTATTTTCACTTACACTTTTATCACTTTTTCATCAATCTCATCATTTTGTTTTATTCAAATTGTCTTTATTTATAAATGACAAGTAATAAAAATTAACGTGTCATTTCTTCCTTCTAATGTCATGATTCAATATGGCGATTACTCAAAAGCCTTAAGATCCCGTCTTGTTTTCAACGTATTTTGACCAAAATATCGGTCATTTGCTACGATATTGGCATAGTTAAAAAATTGTTATTATTGCTTGCAAAAGAACTGAAAATATAAAGAAAAAAGAAAGAATATACTTTTAAAAAACATATTTTTATTCCTCTACAATTAATTATTATACCAAAATTGAATTTCAAATTAATATTGCGAAATTTTAATGATTCAAAATATAGAAATTAATTTTCTGGAAAATTTTGCTTTTGCGTTATGTCGTATTAAATGAACGTTATATTTTTTTGAAAGGATCTCACGCATGACGTTCACGGCAATAATTGTGTTGCATCTCTAAAGCCTGAGACACAATTGAAAAGCATAGGCAATAGGAATAACAGATTTCAATTGTATTCTGGTGTATTCTGATATATACACTTTCTGATAAGTTGAAATCTGTTATTCTCTGCTTCTATCGCCTGATGTGCTTTTCAATCACGGCTTTACATTAAAAAAAAAAAAATGTTGAGAACCTCAAAGAACCGAGACTCGTTACTGAAGTTTCGCCGAAGCGTTCTTGTTTGCATTTGCAATACCTACGTTCGCATATACTTGATTCCGATCGACGGTTTTTCACCAACGCTAAAGACGATTAATGTCGGCGAGCATTCCGGCCGCGTCGTCGCGATCCGAGCATACATCGGATGTCGTCGTTAAACGGCATCGCTCGCGTTGCTTGCACATTGCGGACGACAAAGAGGACCTTCCTTCTAATGATCGCGGTGCCGCGCTCGACTGACGGAGGACACGAGCCGACGGGGTCCGTGCCTGTTCTCTCGACGACACGGACGACAAATCCGCCCTGTTGTCCTCGACATAACACTTGCGCTTCATCCCATCCCGTCTCGTCTTGTCTCGTTTCGGCTCGCCTCTCCACGCCGACCGGGCGCGGACCACGCACGTCGTACGAGGAAGCGGCGGCGGGCCCGTGCGGCTTTTTGCCGCGGGTGTAATTGAGCCTGTCCTCTTGTCTGGCTACCGTCTAAATGAATTACGGGATGAGATGAAAGAGAGAGAGAGAGAGAGAGAGAGAGAAGAGAGAGAGAGAGAAAGAGAGAGAGAATGGAAACGAGGCGGAGAGATGCGCTCGCGCCGCTTGCGCTTCGCGAAGAGGAGGTCGGAGGCTGCCCGCGCGAATTCCTCGTCGAGTACCGATCGATCGTACCGCGATCGCTTTTTCTCATCCCTGTACATTAATTTCCGGCGTTCCGGAGGAGAAACAATGGAGACCGAGCTGTCGCGAACAAATATGGAGCGCAAGCAATTTGAATGTGCGGCCCTTTTAAGTCTGCTTTGTTCTTGAGCTCATTAAGCTCGAATCACGATTGCGCTTGTTCTCAAATTCCGAAGCTCTTACGTTTAGAACTGGTGTGGACTTCTCGTCTCCATTGCGAAATTGTAATGTGACGACGGCGGACGGCGACGGTGAGACACGCTACACGTTGGCGTTTGTTAAAAACGCTCGAGTGCGTGTACTTTTTGCCGACAGGGCGTAATTGCCGCTGTCTCGACCAACATGCAGACAGGCGAGCTGAACCTAAGTGAATTATGAGGCGCCGCAGTCTCTGAAGAAGATGCAAACCGCCTGGTACGAACTTTTTTACGAGTAAGAAGTAACTCAATCCTTCGCAACGCGTGCTAAATTGTTCGAGGATTTATTAACAACACCGGAGATGAACTAATTAAACAGGGTAGAGTATCTCGAAAAAATTGCATTTAATTCTAATAATTCTAATAATTCTAATAATCATATTTATTGATGGATTTATTGATGGATGCAACATTTTTAATATTAACCAGATAATCTGCGCGAAAACGAGCATGTTATTGATTCAACATGTTACATTAATGTACATGAGTAACAGCTTCCAAAAACATGCGCAGCTGCTGATGCTGTTCGTTGAAAGAAATGGTGTAATATTACATACAG
Source organism: Atta cephalotes (assembly GCF_000143395.1). NCBI lineage: Eukaryota > Metazoa > Arthropoda > Insecta > Hymenoptera > Formicidae > Atta > Atta cephalotes. The sequence goes on along the minus strand of NW_012130104.1, from coordinate 2,182,855 downwards.
TTCATTCTGTAAGGAACGTGCAGTAAGCTGGTTGTAATTAACGAGAGAACGAGGAAGTGCGCTAAAGAACGTGCCGGGTTTATGAATCGCATGAACTTTTGCTGCGAGATCAAAGATCGGCCGCCGTTAAGCAATTATTATTGCGGCTTTTGTGAAAGTCTTTTTACTTCTTAAAACATATTTTTTATACAATTATATACTTTAGATATAAAATAAATGAATAAAATATTTATTAATATACATACAAAATATAAATAATATATATTGTAAAACAAATAAAATATTTATATATACACAAAAAAAAAGTAGTATGTAAATTTTAATAAATTGTGATTTGTTTAAATAGTAATCTGACTGAATATTGACTAAATATAAATATATATTTATTTAGTACAAAAATCAAGTTGATTTAATTATTGAATAAATATTTATTTACTGTAAGTAAATGTTAAGATAGTACTGTTGCAAAATTAAAAAATTTAAAGTAAAATTTTAAATCAGGATAGACTCAATAGAAGTGATACATATAGAAATTTAGCGCGAATTATTCTAACGCAAGATGCGTTAAAGAAAAATGTATTGTTCAGATAAAATTCTAAATATTTTAAAAATTCTTATGAAAAAAATGTTGCGACTTAATTGATAGAAAGCTAAATACAATTTTTTAAGGTAATACAATTTATAACAGGTTAAAATTATCCTAATTTAATAAGAAAATTGTATAACAATCTGAATATATATATATATATATATATATATTCGTTATAATATTCCTATTTGAACAAATGCAATTGAATTGATAGAGAAATAAAGCTCATATAATATTTGTAACAAACAATTCAGATAATTTCTACAAATCATTTTTTTTTTAAGGAAAAATTGGTTTTCAATTTTATCATCTATGTCATTTTGATTTAAATGTTTATTATATTATCGCTAAAATATACATATGTACAAGTACATAATTATATGTATACATATAATTATGCGTGTATCAGCATCATTTCTGCAGGATTTTTTTGATTGTTCCCATTGTTATTAAGAACATCATTGACGCGACATCTTTCACAAATCACGTACAACTTTTACAATACTCATTCGATAATCTCGGTGTTAGATAATGACGATGACGATTATATCAACAAATAGTCAACCATGTCAAGTGTCTCACATGTCGGTATTGAGAAAATCATGACATCTATAGTAAACGAATGAAAACATATCACGCATTATTTTGAAGTAAGAAAAAGGAAAATATCGGTGAAAGAGGTAAAAGTGACAGTGAGTATTTTAAGTATTTATTGCATCTTCTGTATTAATAATGTATATTTATGATCTTATATAACATTTGAATATTTTTTATTTTAGAGAAAATGTATGTATGCGAAACAATACATTTCTTCTGAATGAGAAACATACAGGTTAACCTCAAAGATATATAAACATTGCAGAAGTCAACAAAAAACAGAGAGAAAGTAGTTAAATAAAAAATATTTAAAAAATTAATAAAAAAATTAATTAATAAAGAAAAGTAACTTGGAGCTTTTTAAAGAAGAAATTCTTAAGGTACACAATGCAGATGAAACAAGAAAAAGTAAAGCTAAATACACCAGTCATTCCTGTTCTGATGGATACCGCAATCGCTATAAGAATAGCTATGGGTGCAAAAATGCCTCATGAAAGAGCGTTGATGAATCGCTCAGATTTGTGGCACAAAATAAAAGTTCTTAAAGGCGGCCAGTTCGACAAGGATACAGTTTTGAAAGGTATTTTGAAGGCGGTAGAACCAAATGATTTAATACCAGTAAAGTATCAAGTTTGTGGAGAAGACGCGTATTTTGTGGCAAGAAATTGTGGTCCTGCGCTGGAAATGCTGTGCAAAGCAAACATGATCATCAAAAATGCTAAGGGTGTCGCTATCGTTCTCATAATAACCTTAGGATTTGCTACAATCGAAGATCTGAAAATCCATATACAGCCCCTCCTGTTAACTGCATTGACTAAAAGATACAATCCGAATGAGAAATCATTAAACCTGGAGAGTTTCCATACAGAACCAGATGTGGATAAAACCATCTATTGTCCTTTATCACAACTTAGAACTTCCAATCATGTTTTGAAGCTAGCTAAAACTGCAATAGCCACTTTCGAACACCTAAATTTACAGCATAATGAATTGTTTAATATATCTGCAATAGAGAATTCAGAGTTAACATCTATCAAGTATTTGGATCTTAGATACAATAATTTGTTAAATATGAACACATTAGCTCCTCTTAAAAATTTAGAAATCATTAAACTTTGGCTCGATGGAAATCCGCTTTGTGAAAATTATTCGACTGCAAAGCAGTACGTAGAATCTGCGAAAAGATATTGTTCGCATTTGAAAGAATTAGACGGTGTAAGCATTGTAGAAAATATGCCGCTGATCTACAAAGACTATTTTCCAGATGACAAGACGCAGCATTTCGCGCATACGTTTGTTTCTCACTTTTTTTATTTATTCGATCAACTCGACAGAACGGTTTTACGCGGACTTTATCGTAAAGACGCAGTTTATTCCTTTAGCTTCGCCATGTCCCACAACATTGCTCAAAAGACAGGTCTTAATCAGTACACGTTCAATAGAAATCTATTAAAAAAAGGCCCCAAAAAAAATACATGTATTTTCTTCGGTCAAGAAGACATTCTAGTAGCTTTTAGTAAATTGCCCCGGTCCTATCATGACAAAAGTTCTTTCACTTATGACATTATGTTCGATAACGACAAATATATAGCCTTCAACGTCTCAGGATTGTTCAAGAAACTAAGTTCCGGTACGAACATACTATCGTTCTGTAGAACATTTATCTTAATAGCTTCTTCCGATAATGAATACCATATTTTAAACGATCAATATCACGTATGGGCAGCACCCAATAACATAACACCTGATAAAATAGTAGTTAAACATGTTTTCGAAAATGAAACGGAGCCCGTTTGCTTCAGTCCGAGTGAAAAAGCGGTATTAATTACCAGGATACGACAAATCACTACGTTGAACAAGGAATGGGCCGAGACTTATCTAATAGCAGCTCAATGGGATATGCGGAAGACGATACTTGACTTTATGAAAGATTTCAAAAGTTCGTCGATACCAGATCATGCGTTCGTTTCATAAAGCTTGCAACGGTATTATTTATACATAGATATAGAATTATTAATTGAGAGAAACATGTACTCAATTTTAATAAATAATTGTTTGAATAGTACTAATACACTAACATTTATTTATGGAAAATAAATATTTGTTAAATAAAATGTAATAATAGGTAAATCAAATTAATAGTTCTTGTATCAAATAAATATATGTTTACATTTAGTAAATATCTAATTAGCATTATTTGAATAAATATTTATTAAAATTTAGTAGATTTTTCTCTCAGTGTAGATATATATTATAATATCTATATATTAATCTATATCTATATATAGATTAATATATAGATATTATATAATATGTAAATGTTAATATGTAAATATTAATATACGTGTCGATAATAACAGTATTACTTTTACTATCAGCGCGTCTTCTAAACACTATGTAAATAATAGAAATAATAGTAATATGAAAATACATTTATATATGTTGTTAAAAGTTTTTGTAAATTTTTATTTATCTTTCTCACATTTGTGATTTCTTACAAAACGATTTTTTTTCTTTAATAACCGTTGCGTTAATTGCGCATTTAATTGTATCTTCTATAATATATAGGTATTTACTTCGCGAGATGATGGTATCATGTATCAATGAATATATCATAGGCGATGCGATTACTCGCATGGCATTTAAATGGTCTGCTCAGGACGGAGAACGAGATGCTTAGTGACTTCATCCAAAGGTTATGCACTCAAGGACCATCCGGACGATGTGAATGAAACAAAATCGTGAAGGCAGGCGAGTTTTTTTTACCCTTTCTAATCGTTTTACGTCGCAATATGCGATGGCTGTTGAAGCTCTTCGAGACTTTATTTATTCTTGATTAAGTAAATCATTATGAATGCGGATCTGTAATTGATCATTAATGATTTAATCTTGAGAGTATAACGCTGTGAAATATAATCATTGTCACTACTAAAATAGATACAATGTAAAACCGAGAATAAAATTGTCATCTGTTAGTAGAATTATTTATAATAGATTTTATACACGCACTGTCCTTTCGTAATTATAAGTTTCAATTACAAAGGCTCGATAATGATGCGTACATTTTATCGCTAACACCGTATAAGAATAATAATTATGGAAATAATTCATGGTCCGAGCGATTGCGGGGGAATTAATATTTTTATGCCAAGTGAACTTTACGCTATACATGCAAATTTTCGCCGAGAAAATGATACGATCAAATGAGTTAATAGGTTGTAATAAAAACGTGACTTGGTTGTAATCGTGACGTTTGGTGTACAATAGTGATTTTATTCTAATAAGAAAATAATAGCTCTTTTCTCTAATAAAAGCTCGTTTCATTACACAAATTTTGACAATGTATTTCATGAATTAAACAGAATTGTAATCACATAACATTGAAGATTATGTATTATTGTATGTCATAAATATGTAATTACAGCGTAAAAAGATCAACCTCGAAGGACAACGTAAGATACAGCTTGAATGTAACAGTACAAGTGTTTGCATTGCGTCACATTGCATCATTGCATTACAAGAAAAATGCAGTAATACCATGGTATCCAAATAAACAATCATAACACATTTACGGCAGACTGATCGTTATCTTCTCCTTGCTCTTGCTGTTGTGCAATCTTGTTACTTCCGGATCGTCGAGGCTCAGGAACATTCACGTGTGAATAGAAAAGAGAGACGAAAATAATTTGTACAATGACACAGCTACGCTGCAGTCATTTATACATATTAGATTATCTATATATTTATATATTATATAGAATAATTATCAACATTATAAGAACATCATGATACTTTATAAAGAATATAATTAAAATACAGAATATTTTAGACGCATAAATTTTTGAATCACTCGCACACCTTTCTTCCAACCAGTGTTTATAGAAAGCAAAACACGGAAATGAAACAAAAAAGATTGAGAAACGTTGAACTGAAGTGAGTTGCTAACAATTAACCGGGCCGAGAGAGGATATACGTATACAAATAACGACATAATAAAATGATTGTTGCTTACTGTGGGACTCAGTACAGCCTCCCACGAAGCTCCTTTGAGAAGTACGCCTTCGTAAAAATAGGGAACTGTTTCTTCCAGTACTAATTAACCCTTGTATTAATTAAAACTTTCTTCCCCCGATAGTTCGATGCTTCCTACATCGATACCTTGGAAATCGAAAGTATCGACACTTGAAATCGTAATCTTGAGCATAATTTCAAGACTAAAATAATTTCGATATTTTGATAGACAAAGAGACTTTACATAAAATAAAAAATAGAAATAAAGGAGAAAATTATTATTAATTTCATGTAAATGTCAATAATATTCCTCTATTTATCATTTTTTTAATGCAATCCAATGAAATAGATTATGAATTTTTTATTTATGAAAATCGCAAATGTCGCTTTCAAACATTTTAAATGTGTTAAATTATGGGTCAGAGTATCACAGTGAAGGAAGAACACAGTATGATTAAAAAGATGGCCCATTGAGACATGATCATGTCAGGACGTTCATAAGAGACGTATGCACGATGTAACGTGAAGATGTTCCTTTCAGATAACCCGCAAGAGAAAGTCATGCAGATCCTATGTAAATTTTTCGTGTCGTCGCCCCTCTAAAAGGCGTTAGCAAAAACGGAAAGATGCTGTATGCTTCTCTTCTATGATTAGAGATGACTTTTATTGAGTAACGGAAGTAAGTCGAAAGAAAAAATTATCAGCAAAACTTGGAATGTAATACAAACACATTATACAGCGATATTCATTATATAAAACGAGAAATGCGAAAAGTTAAGTAACATAATATCTAATGAGATTCGCTATTCCGTTATTCATTTGTTGTTAATAAGCAAGGAAAACCTGCGTGTAAATGCTTACAATGTCATGTACAATAGTAATCTAAAGGAAAGATTTAATACATACGGTAACTTCTAATCAAGCTTTAATCTAGACGCTCTAATCTAAAAGTGAAAATGTATGAGTGGAGCAAATTTTATTTTAACTGAGAAGAAAAAAATTTCACTAGATCAATTAACGCTAAAAAAGTAAACCTGAATTAATTAATTAATTGCATTATCTAACAATTACTACAATTGCTGCAATGTTTTATGAAAGTTTATATTAGCTTCAAATATAAACTTTTATGTCATTCCGAGAGTCTCATATCAAATATAAAATATACATGTTTATAATTAAATTATAGATATATCGTGTATTAAAAATATGACTCTTTAAAAAAGAAGATGATAGGATTAATTCATTGGCCAAGATATTCTTATACTAAATTCAAAGATATAACAACGACACATTCGAATCTAACATTTGAATCTAGCTATTATGATATCCTGAAAGGATTTTTTACAAATAAAATTACAATGGTGACTAAAAGTATGAAATAAAAAAAATGTTTATTTAAAGTTCCTGCCTACTCATTGCAACCATTATGTAGTTAGAAACTAGAAAAATACATTTAAAAAATTCTTACAAACTATATTAAAATATATATATTTTTTAATAAAATTTGCAATTGATTGAATAGATTTATAATAAGATACCTAAGATACTCTCTTTATGTTCTGGTAATCAATAAATTATATATTTGAAATTTAATTATGGTTAATCAGAAAATGGAACAAGTTATATGACAGCTGTCGAATTGAGATAAATATGATTTTATTAGATTCCAAAGTAACAAAATAAAATGGGAATTCATTTTCATGGCAGTGGATTTTCAATATATTTTACAAGTGTATTCTATTCAAATAAATATTATTTTATTGGAAAATATTTCTATTTTTTAAGATATTCTGTAAGAAATTTTATTATGTTTTCTCGCTTTTGAGACGTCAATTTGAAAATATGTAGTGAGTGGTGAAGAGTCTTAACATTTATCTACTTGATTGATTTTTCAACGATGATAGAAGCATTTAACATTGTGTAATGCGATATATAATACTTGTATATATTTTACGATTTTTGAACTAAGCAATGAGTAAAACTTATTGAGACGAGTCGAATGCGTTGTAAAAAATTTTAAATTTTTTTTCTTGCAAACAAAATGATGTAAGGTACAATAGGGAAATCGGCTCGTATCAAATAATGGAACAAGCTAAATCACCTTCTCCCAGTCTAAGCGAACGAAATTATCGCGAAGTGAAGAAATCGACCATAAGGTTTAGTAACGTTCACAGACTGGACTGATTCCCACGAATGACGTTATAATAGCTTTTACGAAAGCGGAAAAATCTGTTCTTTTGCGCGGCTTTTGGGAATAGGCGTTTTGTTCAGCGGAAGAAAATATGTTATTGCTAAATTATTTTACATATATATATATAATTATTTTACATATAAAAATAATTTTGCAATTATTTAAAAAATACATATATTCAATGGTTTAAGTTTGAAACTTTATGATTCGAGAAATCTCTTTCCGATTTACGTTACACGATCCTATAATCACAGTAAGTGTTGTACAATTTAATGTTATCCGCGTGATTATTGTGGTCTTTAAGCTTAATCGATTAGAAGCAAATAAAATCGATCTTCATGCTTAAGCGAAACGACGCTGCGTTAGTCTCTCTGCGAAGGGAAATCGAAGACGAGCGATTCTCTTAAACAGATGAAACAGTCCGATCGGGAGCAATTGTGCAAGACGGATTTTCGCAAGACTCATTCGCATTCATGCGAATGTACGTGTCAGAGAAGAGCATTACGATTTTACCGGAGATGCATCACGCGCGTGCATGCATCTGTGTATGTGCACGCAAATGCGCGCATGGGATTTTACGTGAGACGTGAATAATTAAAAAGGGCATGTTTTCCCGTCATTTTCCCGTTAATGAGTATTCGCAGCTGCATTTCTTTGCAATTACGAGAGAATCTCTTCTTCCTCTTTTCATCCCTGATTTAATTAAAAAGCTTGCAAACCTACCTATAAAAAAAATACAAACCTAAATACAAAAAAAATTGTATTTATTCTAAATTTTTCGGCATTGTAATTTTGAACACATATAAAAACACATCTAAAATAAAAAATGGGCAGTTAAGAGCCTTCATACGCAGTAATTGATATGAAAATCATATACACATATATTTCGATTGTATCTAATGATCTATTATATAAAATAAAGAACTGAATGTTTGGACTGTATTCAAGCCATCATCAGTAATCTCCAATCATAGTAAAAATTGTTCATATTCTGTTCATATCGCAGTAGAAATCGTGTGCAGCAAGTAAGTTTCCACAGATTCCCATATCCAGAGTGTATGTGACCGTCAATTAGTTGATAAGTGCGAGCTAAATCAGAAATAATCATTCAAAAGACAGTTATTAAAAAAGAAGGATAACAAAAACTTTAAAGAAACTTACCTACTGCAAAAACTGTATAATATTATAATAACGTAAGTTGAAATCATAAAAACAGATAAAATTAATTTAAATTTCTTAAAAGACACATAACGTTCGTAGTATTAAAACAAAGTCGACTAAGATAAGAGAACATTAAGAAGTAAATATTCTAAGAAAGAAACAAACTTATCAAAAATCATCGTCATTAAAAAATAATATAGATAGTCGCTTAAGTATAAATACACCAATCACAAAAATTATTAAAATTTATTGATTATATTCGTGTAAGAACTCGGTATCTGATTTCGAATTTAGACCATTTTCCTAAATTTTAATAGCATTTCAGACACTAACCTTTTCCCAATATATCTCTCATTATCCAAAATTTTAGTGTTACTTCAATCAAAATCATGTTCAGATTACAATCTAAATTCAGAAATGACAGACAAGTTACCGCTCTTTTTATTAATGTCATTTTTATGTTCATTAATTTTAGTCTTTAATTTACGGCTCGTCTGTCCAACATAAAAAGCATTACAATTTTTACAATTAATCTTGTATACTATATTGTAATTTTTAATTTCAATTCTTTTACTTTCTTATATATTCTCACGTTTTTTTATACATATTAATACCCGCTTTCTCTCCTTTTTTCTCCTTTTCTTTTCCTCTTTTCGATTCAGTTTTCAATGAGAATTAGTTAGTCATTTCGATCTCATTTGACTTGAACTTTTCGGAGAGATAGCTGGCATGTGGGAATCTCTTGTATAATCGGCCAGCACTTCCACGTTTCACGAGCGCGGGTTCGCGTATCACGCACGTAAGAACCGCGGCTTCACGCGCGTGCGTTTATGCAACATTCCGGCGCGATTGTGTGTGTGTGTGTGTGTGTGTGTGTGTGTGTGTGTCGATGTGTTCGTAGCAATGTGCCCGGGGCATCAGGTCTGCGACAGTGTCGTGAGTGAAAGTTATGCCGGCTTCTCTAGGGTTCATGTATAGCATCAGCGTGACCTACGATTATAAATCGTCTTCGAGTTTGTGGCCTAGATGGCTGAAACCATTTCCTGTTCTAAAAAGGAAACCGAATTCTGCTGGTTAAAGGATCGGATCTAACGATCATTTAATTACTTTAATCGCAAGCAGATTCGAAGATTTCGCAATTGTAAAAAAAAAAAGAGATATCATATTGAAGTAGATCATGAATCATATTTCACAATTAGCTAACGATTATCTCGTCGATTTTTATTTTATTCCATCATTTTACTCGAGATCTATTATTTTTTCTTTTTTACAAGAAGAGTTCTAAAAGCGAGTCTAAATCGGGATTGTGCGAATGGATTATTATTTATGTGAAAGGATGCGAGCGCCCGCATTGCGCGCGAGAGAGTTAATTTTATCATAGAGAGGCGTATTGACAAAGGAAAAGTGATGATTCACGGTATGATATTCAAATAGAATTTCCTTTCCGGATATAACATATTGCGCGTTACGTATATGTAGAATTAATGCGCATCTCTATAACGTGAAGAGTAAATAATATCGCTGTATATCTTCTTCTCTAAGACTTAAATTGTGCAGATGGCCTTTCCAATAATAATATAAAATATTTATCGATATGACCGTTAATTATTGTTAGTGACAAAACGCCTGGCGGCAAAAATCACGTAAAGAAAATATGCGCGTATCCAAGAATGTATATAGACGTTGGAAAGGAGCACACAAGTAGGAAACGAGATATATGGTCGTCAGAACTATCAAACGGGATTCTAGGTTATATAAGTGAGAGGCGCGTATCGCGGTGATGAGTGAATAATTTTCTTTTTCGCACGGAGTTGCACCGGAGTATGCACTGTATGTCACAATAACCACGAGCAGCCTCTTCGCCGTGTAATTAAGATCTCGAGTACCTGCTTAATTCGCCACAAATACGTTAATTACGTCCACGAGAACAACCAGTGCATTATGCTCTCTCTGTGGAGAAAGAGATTATTTAAATTAATTAGTAGTATGAAAATTAGTAATATGAAGATATTTCTCGATCGCGACAGAAAAATACAAAACAATTCGCGATCATGCATATTTTTTAATTTTATATGCGTTTAAGAGCGCATCTATCTACAAATTATGCAATATCGAAAACTTAAATATTGAAAATTAAAAGAAATACTGTTCATGTAAAATGTCATCATCCCTCCGTATCATAATCACTGTTTTAATGACATTTGCGCAAACGTCATTAAAACAATGATACGTGATGCTTGGGATGCCTAACATATATTTTAATCCTTTAAGCAATGTATTGTGTTTATAGTTGACTCTACAATATAATATATTGCTTGAAAAAATGACACAACTAAAAAATTCGCACATTTTGAGATAATAAAAGAAATCAACTCTAAAGATGTATGTTTTTTGTTGGAAAAATAATATATTTGTAACTCTTCCAATTAATCACTGAAGAACAGAAATATCGCTTGTCTATTCAAGTTTGTAGTGATTGTTTATAGAAAAGACATGTTTTCAAATTAAATACTATCTACGGAATTATTGATGCTAAAATAGTTATAGAAAAACGTCTTGCTTGAAGTTATGTTATTTTTCTTTAAAAGGTTCTTTAAAACGTTGCTCCAATTACGAATTTTAAAACCTACTAAAAAGTTACTAATTTCGAGAGGTATCACTTTTCTATCACAAGCAAGACAGCGATATGTAGGTATCTAAGAATTTAGACTGAAATTAGAGTCATGATTTAAGATCGAGAAAGTAATTGTAACTGATTCAACTATCAATCGTAAACTAATCGCTTTAATTGCTGCCTCTTTCCGGTTCAGTTGTCGAGCTATGTTCTTGATGCGCATAATTACCATCAATGAAAAACGCTTTGTTTGTTTTGCTACTTTTCATAACAGCATGGAAACGAATAAATAAGTATTAGTAATATCTTATCTAGCAATCTATTAATTAATATTTAATTGCGTAAAGAATATAAAACAATATAATTATTCGATCCTGTTATGGATAACAATTGTAAGTGGAAAATAATTTTATTTTCTCTAACCGTCATTAACAGTAACTTTGTAAATTCTAAATTTTTATTTTATTATTAATGATATTATCAAATATATCTTAAGGAGAATAAAGAGAGAGTTAGCGGTTATGATGACAATCGCATTAATAATAAGTGAGAAACGTATCTCTATTATGAATTTACAGATTATCTTATAATATGTTTTGCTGTCAGAAAGAAGATTAACATAATACTTATAATACTTATATGTTTGTACCCAAACAGAACACGAGTCATAATAACATCAAAATAACATCAAAATGGCTTTTACATAATTGTTGAAAGTCATTTTTTGTCATCATTACTCAATTCATTCTAATATTATCATAACTTGTTATTCTACTTGGGTATATGTGTGAAAATATGTATATTTAAATCTTTAGAAATATTAATTAATACTAATTAATATTATTAATTTTACCTATAGAATATTATTTTATTAATTTTCATCAAATTCAGTAGATTCTCTAAACTGTAATACATGAGAAATACATAGAATCTTTAATTCTATTATAAAATTGAAAGTTTTAGTTCTATTGCGTGAGATTGAAACGCATTAGTAAAGTAAAATTTGGATTTGACGGAAGAATATACGTGTACCGATTAGTGTTGCGAAGGAACGATCGTAAGGAGGCCGCTGAAGAGAATCGTTGTGAAGAAGAGTGATTTCCAGGACGATCGAATACCGGGACGATCAGGTCTCCGTGCCTCATCTCGTCTTCGAAGCATACGGCCTTTGCTTTCACTTTCTCACGTGGTAGAGATGAGCAGACACCCTCTCTCTCTTCGTACCGTCGCCACGAGGTTATTTGCTAGCCGGCTAATCCGATGGTCATTGTAGACGCCAAAGGCGTCAAAAACAAATGCTGAAGTATGACATTTGGAAAATTCGTACTTATTAATCTTATACATCATGCATAAACCGAGAAAATAGTGCCACGCACGAAAGAATATCGTGAAAACAAAGTTACGCAATAGGTCACAGTAAATTAGAACAAATGATTTTGAAGAAATTATAAAATCTTTCTAAAAAAAAAATCAAAGTACAATAAAGAAAATGAATTTATTCATAATTAATATAAGTATAATATATAGATTATTATTATTTTATTATTATTATTATTATTATTATTATTATTATTATTATTATTATTATTATTAATGTTTATAATATTGTGTAATATTATAATATTAACATCTACAATTATTAAATTAAAATCCATTCACTTTCTCTCATATCAAGATATCGCATAAAAACAAGTATTACGTAACAGATGTCACAGGTCGGGACGATCGTAAAGGATCGATTTGTTCGACTGTAACTTCGCATACTATTAACATAATATATGCCGCGTGTGATAATTTATTTTACGTATTAGAAATTCCATACTTTTCAGTATTTTGTGTCAGTGTTTCCGAAAAAGTCACAAAAAATACAGCATTTAAAATAATTGTAAAAGGATTATAATCATCTGTTCCTTAATATTCTATTCCATTCTAATTTATTTATCTCTAAATATAATAATTACTGAAGAAAAAATTTATAAACGTATAATGCATTGAAAAAAATTAACTAAATCTTAATACATATTAATTTCTTCGAATAATATTACGTAAATATTTACTAACGATAAATAAATATTTATTCAATAAAAAAAATGATAGTTAAATCGAATGAACAGTTTTTTGTGTCAAATAAATATATGTTTATATTTAGTAAATATTTACATAAATCTATTCAAATAAATATTTATTAAAATTTAGTATTTTTGTCAGTGTATTGCATAACTGGTTTCAATCCTTGCAAAATATAATTAACTGTCGTTTCCGTTAAATCCTTCTAAATTGATTGATCTCGTTATTTGTGTTACACTTTTCTGCTCATTTTCTTGTAAACGTGCTGAAGGAATTTAGTACAAGCTTCATGGGGAAATCCTCGCCTAATACGTTCGCAAAACTCATGCGTGTATATGAGAGGTGGAGGACGTTCTTGACAAAAATCTCCACACTTTCACTATCTGGAATCGGAGTGCGTGACAGGCGGGACGGTCGGCAGTTTGGAAAAACGGGAACTTGATTCGTTATTGGCCGCGTATCTCAAGGCTAACCCGCGCGGAAGATCCGCACGCCGGATCGCATGCACGGTCGTGGGCGCCTGACGGAAGTCAGGTGTACTCGCATACGCTTAGCACCTTTTTGCATCCGCTTAAGAAACCTTGCGGTGGTACCTTGTTCGAAGAGTCGGTCGACTTGAATCTTGAAACACAGGAGTTATAGAGTCGAGCGCGAACGGAAACGCGTCTGTTTGCGCAACGGTATGTATTTTTAGAGGAGAAAGATATTGAGAATCACAATAATCGTGTCTGAAAAATACTCATTCTGAGTCAAATTTTTTAACAATGAACGACGTGAACCAACAAAGCTTAAAGAGATAACGTTTCCTCAGAGGAAAGATTGATTGAACAAAATAACGTCGTTCAAAAAAATGCATATATGAGCTCATTTTGCTTTAAACAACTTAAGGAAAACGGAAGAGCTAAAATAATTGATTTTCCAAGGAGATCACGATTATAATCAAGATGCTTCGCATCCGTATTTCGCGAAAGTACCAGGCCAACGATGTTACGGAAAAAATGGTTCACTGAAACCTTTGACCTTCCGCGCTTTCTCCATGAGCATGCCGGCAATCTGCCGCAGGAATTGTCATGCTCTTTGAGAAATTCACCAAAGATTCAATATCGATCTGGCCTTTAAATGATAGTTAAAAGTTAGAAGTTAGGAAAGAAAGAAAGAACAAGAGAAGGGACTTGCAAAGTTTAATTATTATCAACGGAAACTCGCGAGAAGATCGCGCGAGTGAAGACGATAAGGGTGCGTTCGTCCAGTTCGTTTTCTTAATTGCCACAGACTCGGGAAATTATTCTATGTGCATTTAATGAGGAAGAATTTACGTTCCTTAGTGGCGAGACTAATGACTCCTACGTGTCAAATTACTCTGAGAAGTAAATATCACGTCACGGTAGCCCAGGGCAGCTCCTTGCGGATTATTATTTGCCTGGAAAACGAAGCATATGGAGATTCTTGGATAAATTAATGCAAATTTCGAGTCAGAAGTTAATAATTGAATCTCATCAAAATCTAAACTAATGTCTGATATAATCGTGTGTGATTATTTCTGAATGGAATTATGACGATCTCTCTCACTACGAAATATTCGACGCACTTACATTAAATGAAGAATTAGTAGATGCTATGCAGAGATTCAAGAGGCTAATAATGAATTATATAAAAACTTTTTTTCTGAAATGTGTAGACTGAGAAAAAATGTACTAAAAAAAATGTACTATTTTAATAAATATTTGTTCGAATAGTGCTAACTTAACATTTACTTAATGTAAATAAATATTACTAAGTAAAAAGATGATAGTTAAATCAAATTAATGGTTCTTGTATTAAATAAATATATATTTATATATATGTTTAAATATTCGGCTAGTATTATTTAAACAAATATTTATTAAAATTTAGTATATTTTTTCTCAGTCTACAGTGTATCTACTTATGATTAGACTATATATTTTGTTGAGCTATTAAGATTTACATTTTTTTAAGGTAAATTTAACTCTAATATTCTGGTATTTTAAATGTTTGTTAAAAAAGATTGCATTTATCGCACGATCATCTTTTTTGATTTTTAGAATTCCGCATTGCCAATTTTTGAAAGTTGTTTTAGGTTTTCATAGGTTGCTTCTTAATGCGACATATAATATAAAATGAGGTAAGAAACGATTCGTGAGGGGATAGAATATAATTGGAGACGTCACCGTTATTATTATTTTATATCGTCATCTAAAGAATCCTTCCCTATCATTCGTTTTTATCGAACGCGAAATCTGTCGCTTACGATTGCTCGCATGAGCAAGCGGCTAGGAATCACCGAAGATGTTCTTACGCCCACCATCATACGACGACGAGAATCGCTTCTATAGGTGCAAATATCGTACCATCTACGAGTGAACCGAAGACAACTTTCGCCCTCCAAGGCTGAGAAGATTCTTCGCGGCATAGAGCTCATCGTGGTGCGCATAATAGAAACGGATGAAGGAACGGTCATTGAAAAATATAATGCTCAATTCGTTAATTGCCCTGTTACGAGACACGTACGTGCGTTGATGTCGAAAGCCTTTAATGACTAATAGATATCAACAGAATAGATAGAAACAGAACTAAATAAGTTTTCTATAATGGATTTTATTTAGGATACATGTTCACAAAACATTCTAGCGAATTTGCTGGTCGTATATTTATATAGCCTTTGTCAAGAGACATTTAAAGTCATCTACATTACTGAAAATAATAAGATTGTGTTTTTTATGTAAATTTTGAATATGTAAATCAAGATGAATCGTACTATTCTGATAAAAAAATCCTTATCTTAAAATGTTTTTACATGTAAGAATTTGAATATTTTATAAAATAACAATAAAACAAAGGCTTAGAGCCAAGTTAGATCTTAATGCAGGATTAATTACAAAAACATAAGTTTATTAAAACAAACATTCGACCCCTATTTAATATTTAAGCGTGAAGAAATATACGATGAATGAATTCGAATAAAATGTAGATACGTTACAACGCATGGTAGTCATTAAACGTCTATCTTATAAAATGACCTTAAAAACGCAACGGTTCTGAATTGCACTCTCAAACTGACAAATGAACCAATTCTAATATTGTCTGTTAACTGATAGTGCAATATCTAAGAGTAACATTTATGGAAAAATTGAGATCTTGAGACCCAGAACTCATCTCATTGATAAAGACAATCTGAAGAAAATCTAATCTGATTCATGATATTGCACTAACACGTTTATATATTAAATAATGCTTACAATCATCCATAACGAAATTATACATATGATGTTGAATTTATATTTTATTACGTTTACCTAAATCATCATATGTATTGGCAAATTATTGTTTTTCAAATGAGTCGTTGATTTCAAATTGTATCAATTTCAACATTGAGAATGATCCAATAGGGATCGAAATGTTTGTTTTACTAAACTTATGTTTTCGTAATTAATCTTGCATTAAGATCTAGTTTGACCCTTGTTTTATTGTTAATTTTATAAATTACTTAAGTCTATTGTCTTTTACTATTTGAATATTTTAAATTTGTGAAAATTTTTGAAAAAGTACCCTTTTTCAAAATTTATAAGTTTTTCTTAGAAATTATAGAATGAGAACTCTTAAAACATTTCAGAATTTACGAAGAATATACAAAGAATTCTAAAAGATTTTCTTATGCAATACTTCTAAAAAGTATTCTAATTCATATAAAAAAATCTGAGAAATTTTCTAAAAGATTATTATAAAATTATACAAAAATTCTGAAAAATTATATAAAAAATTCTAAGAAAAATTTTTCTTAGCAGGGTAGCGACGAAAAAATTAAAATATCTTTACAAATTTGTTTATCGAAAGAAATT
Source organism: Atta cephalotes (assembly GCF_000143395.1). Lineage (NCBI taxonomy): Eukaryota > Metazoa > Arthropoda > Insecta > Hymenoptera > Formicidae > Atta > Atta cephalotes. Next base: position 2,165,768 of record NW_012130104.1, on the reverse strand, counting down.
GTCAAATTGGATATATAAAAATCAATGTTTGGAAAATAAACATCTATCGAGATGCAAATGTTAATTTCTTCGCTGTAAATACTGCAAGATCGAGGATAATTTTGCACGATGTTCTTTAGATTTAAATTCTAAAGCTATCGTGAATTTTTTTTCGTCTCATACATATACGTACTCACACAACGTATTACACCGGCAGTGCGCTGCAAGACAGGCTAAATTGCGAAATTTCAATTGTCGAGGTACGACCTCGATCTTCGTGCAACGGCGGCAAGTGAATTGGGCCACGTGATTCTTTTGCTCGTAGATAACTCCTTTGCATGTTCTATGCCGCGTACCTATCTTAGCTTCAACCTACGGAAGTGACCTTATCTCATCGAAGAATCGAGTGCTACAATTCCACTTGCAACGAAACCTTCTCTCTGATCGCAAACGATTTCTACTCATACGTGAGTCAATTCGTTCTAATTAGTTGCTAACTGTCCGGGATTATGTGCCTCTAATATCAGAGAAATCTGTGATGAGAAAGTTTAACTTTGAAGTTCCGAAATACTAGAAGTCCTATGTTTCGACAAAGATATCTAAATGCCACTGAAGAATTCTCTAAGTCTGTGCAATTTTCGCGCAATTATCCGGCAAACTTCGCTCAGCTATTTCAAATATCTAACATCCCTAGAATGTACATAGTTTCGAATAGCAGAACGATCTGCGAGGCCGTTCATGGTGATTTAAATGTTCTAAACAAGATTCTCGCTGTTCCATCCGCCGTAATTCCTTGGATTACTGCTGGAATGCAACCGAGCACTCCTTCGATGCACCCTCCAACGAGTGCAATGAGTCGCGATCTCGCGCTGGCAAAGGCCACCTAACGACCGGTCACGCCGAACTTACGCTAACAGACGAGACATTCAAAGAGCATTCCTATCGAAGATTAATTTAGAAGAAACACGAACGATGCAGAAGCAAAATATTTACATTTTTATATATGAAATCTATAAGAAAATAAAAGCAGAATTAAAAAAAATCTTCTATTATAAAATTAAATTGATCAATAGTTGCATTTAGCAGAATATTTATTTTCATAACTGTTGAAAGTTTTCTTCTCTGAGATAAGACTATTCCTCTTGATCTACAAGTATAATTCAATCGATGTAAAGAGCTTATTAAATTAATTTCTGCTGAAAATGGCCATTTAGTTTTATTAAATTTTATTATTTTTTATTATTTTTTCATGGAAAAATATGTGTAAAATATGACAATTAAAATTAATTTTCCACAGATCAATAGTAAAAAAATTAAAAAGCGCTACTTAACAATAATTTAATTTACTTTTCTGAAAATAGGAAAATGTTGACTTTAACATTCATTTTCTTGGACCTCTTTAGATTTAGAATAAAATTCTTTAATTTTGTGCCACGTATACTGTTAAATCTATACTTACAACGGGAACCAAGTGGACGGAGATTTTGATATGTTTTTTACAAACTGTTCTTGAACGAAAAAAGAAAATGATACATATTCGATCATTTCAGCCATTGCACATTGGTACATAGTTTCGAAGAAATCGAAGATTTTTTTAAATTATATAATTGTAATAATTTGACAAATGTACTAGGAAAATATCAGTATCTTTATAAATCAGTATCTTTATAATAATAATTATGTTATAATAATAGAAAATTAATTTGTGCAAAGAACTCTCGATGCGAGAGAATGCCATTAAAAACCATTCGATAATTCATCATCAATTTTGTCATCTCCAGTTTTCGTACTGATAAAATATGCTTGGTTCTCATCAAAATTGATTCCTGAAAGAAGCTATTTCCATAATGTTAATTAAATCTGCTTTTCTCCAGATATTAGAAAAAGTTTTATTTATTAAGAATTAATATTAATTTTATTAAGATTTTTTGTATCTGTAACAAAAATTCGAAAGGTGTTCACAATGCAATAAATATTTTTCTTGTTTTTATGTATATATGTTTTGATTTATGTACATATGTTTACAAAACATAATTAGTTTTCTATTATTATTAACAAATCGATTAATATTAATGAAAAGAAGATTACAAACACATATAACTTACTTATTTCTAATCACAATTTCCAATTTCTAATTTTATCAGAAACTGTAACTATTTTCATTACAATCTTATTTATGCATTCATGTGAATTGAATAACAACAATAATGATAATGATGATAATAATAAATATTTCATAAATAAGTGTTTAATTATATATAATATATATAAGTATATATAAGTTTAATCTATAATATTAATTTGTAATTTCATGAAATTTCCTTACAATCAAAAAGTAATTAAAATTAATAATATTAAATTAAAATGAAATTTATAAAGAAATTGATATTTTCTCATAGAGGAAACCGGGAACAAAAGTAACAAGAAGATAATAGTTAACATCGTTAATATTTCTTAAACTATACAATAGATATGTGTATGCGTAAAATTTTGTGGACAGATCGGCATTGAATCGTTCGTTACAGTACTAGTTCTCGCGGAACGTGTACGAGCAGAAATTATTTTTTTTATGCATCAAATAAATTTTATTGCGCAAAATCTAAAATTTTTTTTTTCTTTATAATCTAATGTATCTAAGATCTAATGTATTATATTATCATAATATGTTTTAATGATTATGTGTTTGCATATTTGGGTTGATTTTTATCTATGTTTTTATTTAAAAAATTTACTATAAATCATAAAATATTATTAGGGGACAATAGTAACATTAATGCCTGGAGTCAGTTGTAACATTACAATTATCCCCAAACTTACTTGATTTTATTTTAGTATTATTTTGTATTATATTATTTGTATTTTTCTTTATAGAATCCCATTAACAAGAAAACTCATGACAGATAAAAGAAAAACTGTATAAAAAAAAGTCTTTATACAAATAGACATTTAAAGAAGTTATGAAGTATCAGATATCTATTCGTGCAGCTGCAAGAAAGAGTATGTGTAGTTGTGTTATGTACCTCTAGCAAATGTGATACAATTATCCCTTTCTACTGTTATAAACGTTACTATCGTCCCCAGGGATTGGGATGATTGTAACAAAATTCCTCATAGTCTTTAAATAAAACTTTTTTTCTAGTTACATAAAAAAAATAAAGAAAAAATTTTATAGTTAAATAAATTCTACATAGCTAAATAAACTCTACATCTAAAGATACATATCTTTTTAATGTAAATATTATATTTTAACTGTTAAAACATTTCAAAGTCAAAATATTACTTGTATCCCCCATCTCCTCTACAGTACATTTATTAAATTATTACAATAATTATTTAAAAAATTGATTTCTTTGAAACTATCATTAGTCGGATCAATAGCTGAAACGGACATGTATCGTTTTTTTTTTCGTTCAAAAACAGTCTGTGAAAAGCATATCAAAATCCCCGACATCATCACCTGATGTTCCCCTTGTTAATGTTAAATTTAACTCAATTTAAAGAGCAATGGCGACTCAAATTGGGTTAAATTTAACAGTGTAATATAAAAAGTAACAAATAAAATAAAAAAATTAGATTATAAGCTGTATTGAATATAAGTCGAAATAAAATAGATTGTCTAACAGGATTTAAGTTCTAAAAAAATAAATCGTGTGAATAAATGTGTGATAGATAAGAACTATCCATACAGTGGCGCAATCGCGAATATCCTTTCACACAAAATATAACTACTTTGAAGTTCTATTAGAATAATTGACGCTGACGGGCATCGGCTTCTTTCTTTTATCTCTGTTGAAGGCACATGCGATGTTGTCTATCGCCACACCCTCCACACACGATTCAATGCAAAACGCAACTTTCTTCCATCTATAGACTGATACGAAACTCATCATCTACGAAAACAGTTACGACAGAGCAGTGGAATAGTTAAAGATTCGATGTCATTAAAACGTTCGTGTCACGAACGCTTATCTCTATGCTACTGTATATCTTTTAATGATATTTCCAAGTAATCACAAATAAGAATCGACATGAAATGTTGAATTTAATGACTACCGCGCAATGCTTGCCGATCCGCCTTCTATGCCTATCCTTGACTTGATTTTCCAAAAGGGAACAGAATCTCGAGCTACAGAAGCTTTCCGTCGCGAAACTTCTTCCGTGCGTGATCAGGCGACATAATAACGGGCACCTACACGTTATTATGCATCGCGCGCGAGAGAAGTCTCTTCAAGAGATGATAATGGCTCCCACTTTCCCGCGCGGCGTGCAGCGGTTTCTCCGACACCCAGCCGCCTACCTACGTGATAGTAAAAACGTATAAGTTACACGGGAGTCCGCGCACGGTATGTGCATACTGCATACCCACGTATAATACGTGCCATCGTCGCCGCTGGCTGCTTGGCGAACGAGCCCGGTTGCCATAAGTGACGTAACGAGAAAGACGTTACGTTCCGCAGCAGACCCTGTTCACCATTCTCTTCTACGCGATGGAGCCCGGACCCCTTCCCCGTCGTCCCGTAGCTGTACCCGATAGAGCCCCATCCTCCCAGAAGACATCTTCTCCGAACGCGCGATCGAGCCTCTTCTCTTCTCGGGTACAAACATTCTTCACGCTGCTGCAGTCGCGTCCGCGAGTCTGATCGCGCAGGTAACGCGTAGGAGTGCGAACCAAGTCCGAAAAGCTGAGTGAATCCGGAAAAGAGGGTATCCAAAGGACTCAACGAAAAATATGGAGTCCATGAAGCGATATCTCGTTTTAATTTCGGGTACGTGTAATAGAGTGGAATTTAATCGCTGAAAGTGGACTATAAGAATCGTCAAGTATTAATTTTTGATGAACTTGCGATTTACTACATTTGGTATCTATCTATTTAAATAAATATCAAAATGTGATAAATTGCAAATTCATTAAAGATTTTTAATTATTGGGTTCCTATGAACAAAATTTGAATCAGAAATTATTTAAATTACTATTAAATAAAATCTTTTGAAATATGTCAAATTAAAGTAATTAATTTTAAAACCGAACTATTTAAAAATTTGGCTCGAAGAATTTGTTCAGTGATAATTTTTTATTTGAAATTTCGCGCGTTCATAAATCAGTAATAATTTCAATTGAAACAATCTTCGTACATGCAGTACGAGTATATGAATATCCAATACACTCTTTTATGTAGATACTCTTAAGTAGGAAGGTGCATCGACATCTATCATTATTTATCTTCACTTGTAAAAAAACGCTGTTCAAATCTTTGCTGTTCAAATCTTTAAACAATCGTACAATTGCAACCTTTAATACCAATCAACGAATCGATCAGGTCGAAAATTTGAAGAATTATATAACAATAAAGGAACATTCTTATAATATAGATTTCATAAATTTATTTTTAGAATAAAATAAAAAAATTGCAAACTGCATATCAATATGAGAACACATTCTGATAATGTATTTGTCCATTTTAATTTGTGTATATAATACACAATATATATATATATGTTCGATTATATTAAAAAATACATGTAATAAAATAATAATAAATAAAAATAGATATTCGGATGAATTACAATCTATTCTTATCACTTTTTTTTTTATAAATTACGATGCAATTTTTTTTTATTTGATAAATATATCTTACTATTGATTATATAAAGAATATTAATTCCATAAAATTTAAGAATATACTATGAATTTCAGTGGGAATATTATGGAGCTGCGTACTAGGTCTCCAACGACCACCACCGAGATACTCTCAGCAATACATGCCGGAAACCTCGTTCTCCTGTCGCAATAAGATTGTTGGTAGCTATTATGCGGACCCTGAGACCGACTGCCAAGTCTTCCATGTTTGTGTCTCTGTGGCTGGTACTATTCAGGATTACAAGTGAGTGTTACATTACAATCTTAATAAGTAAAAATAAATTCTCAATTTTTTATCATCAGCATTTAATAAGCATTTAATGTCATACAGTATATATTAAGCAAAAATACATTTTGAATGGAACATTGAATACGAGGTTTAGAGCCAATTGCTGAATTCGCAGAATTATTTAATTATTTTTTACTTAGGTTCCTTTGTCCCAACGATACTGCCTTCGATCAAGAGAGTCAAACTTGTGCCGATTGGTATGACGTGGATTGCGAAGCCGCGACTCTCTACTATGCCAGCGATAACTTTGACTTGTATAGAATTGGTTCCGGTCTGGAATCCGTGCATTACGACAGCTTACGCAGTGACGCCGAACCTCAAGATCATCTTCAGCGCAGCGAAAGCAACGACGCGATTCGATCCTCCGCGAACGCTGTGAATCGAGTATCTTCGTCCAATTACAACAATCGCGAGGTACTGCGAGGTAGCAGTAGCGGCAATTTGTATAACAGAAACAATAAGGAAGACGAATATGAAGATAAATCGTATAAGGAGGAACAAGACAACAAAAAGAAAGGCGGCATTCGAAAGGTCAGTAGAAAGCAACCGTACACCGGTAATGGTAGTAGCAACTATTCACCAACGTCGACGTCGGCACCAGCCGTGCCTAGTCAGAACATCTACAACGGCAATTATTATAACAGCAATGCGTATAATCAACGATCTACGACATACGCCCCGTCAACGACCGTCCGATCTCAAGAGAACTACAACAAGAATCAGAACACGCAAAGATATAGCGTACCGTCGTCCACATATCGACCTAGCACGACATATCAGGATACATATAACAACTATGAATCACCCAGCACGACTGCCAGAACAACTTCGAACAACGCCTATAACACGAATTTCTACAACGTCTACAATTCAAACTACAATCAACAGAATGCTGGTAATTCCGGTCAACAGAATACTGGCAGTTCCGTTCAAGCCACAACTTTGAAACCGAGCAACTACAATCCGAAAACCAGCTACCAGACTTATCAATTCGCACAGTCCACCACTGTTCAACCGAGTACTGTAAATTATCAGACAAGCGATTACACTAATTATCAACAAAGAAACTACAACAACATTCAACGAGGAAGCAGCGCATCAGTTGCGTACCAATCCACCACATCCGCACCTACCGCTTATAATCATAATTACAACAATAATAATAATAATGTCCAGTACAGACCAGCCACATCCACTAGTCAGGACGTTCCTCAAACTACTGCCAAATATTACGCCAACAATTTCGCAAGCAACAGTTATGCACCCACAACTTATAGCCCAGCAACGAAAAAATACGTAAACGTGGACAATACTGTCGCACAGACTGCTTTGAGGAACAATGAAAACAGCCAATATTATGATAAAACGAGTCAAGCGAGTAAGCCTTCCACTCAATATTACGATAGCACGAAAACGCCTAAGAAGGCAACTCAATATAATAATAATTATGACAACGCGAGCAGCGGCAAGTCATACTATATCGAAACAAGCACGGGTAGCTTCAACCTTGCAAGATCTTCCGTGGGAATTGGTTTCAGTCCCGCAAGTATCAATCATCTCGCCGAGTCACCGAAAACCACGCCGGTACCAAGGTAAACTCAAAGTTAGATTTACCCAAAACTTGACCAAAGGAAGTAACATCCTTAAATTCGTATTTAATTATAAAAATTATAAACAAAGTTTATAGTGAAAAAAAAGTTTGATTAAACTAAGGACTCAATAAGAATGACACTGTAAACTTCGTTCAAGATCAGACAACCTAAGATTTTTTTGAACCCGAATTAATAATCTTTTAGTATTTATGATGAAAAAAATATTTTGATTAAATCAACGAAACTTAGAGAATGACATTTTGAGGACAAACAGAATTTCTGTTTATGATATATAACCAGAAAGTCTATTCGGTTTTATCAAAATGCCATTAGTGAATCCTTTTATTAATTTAATCAGAATATATATTTTTCTGTGTACAAATATATGTATATATATTAAAATGTTACTAATTTAAAATCGAATATTATTTAAAAAAATGTAATCTTATTAAAAAATTAAATATTAAATCTAATATTATTAAAAAAAAGAATACACGAAGTATATAGAATTTTAAGATTTATTTTTCATCAAAATATTTCCTGTATTCTTGACCGACTTTTTCCATTTTCGTAAAATAATTCTACTTCTAAAACATAGTGTAGGAGAAGAAGATTAATTGCAGCATTCTTTTTCTTGTTGCAGACGGCTTTCTAGCGCTACCACTTATAACCCAAACAACTTCAATTCTAACGCTCAGAGGACCGTTCAATCGACAACGACGCCACGTGGAATTACTTACGTTAGCGGATCCGCGAGACCGTTCACGTCAACGACTAGATTACCTAGCAGCAGTAGTAGCAACAGTGCCAGCAGTACGACAGCACGACCAAAATCGGGCAAAAAGAACGATTATGATTATGCGTATTATGATAGTACGGGTGGCCTGGAATATGACGGAGTCGACCTCGAGCATGTCACGAGCAATAAAGAATCCACGAAAATCGCGAGAAATTAAAATAATCTCGACTCGTTATATATTGCATCAAATCTCTTGAACCTCGATGCCAGTGATGTAAAATTGAAGAGTGTATACCCTGATAGTAAAGCCTGCGAAAACAGATTTTAAGCATAGCCTGCTATCAATTTTTTATTGCAGAAAGGCAATAAATTGTATTCAGAATTTGTATTATCTGACATTGCCAGCAAATTACAGTCAGAAATATGACAAAGCTTGCTAGACATGCTTTGCCAGCAGATTGGTAGCAGAAACTAAACAAAGTCCTGCACATCCTGATGCAGATTGAGCAGATTGAGAGCAAAACCTAATCAAGCAAACTCTACTTGATTTCTGCTACCAATCTATTGGTTTAGCTCTTTGTCGACAAATCCACAGCCAAATGCAGACACATGGTGGACGGATGGCTATGGTTTTGTAGTCAATATCTGATCAAGTTTGTTGTCAATTTACTGTCTATCGAGTTTGTTGCTTAAATTGTTAACATTTTGCTATCAGAGTAAATATTTCCCTACCTCTGTAATTTCAGGTACAGGTATATTTTTTAAATACTGTATACTTATATCTGAATATATTTTTTGCAATGAAACAAATGTATTCGTAGAAGGGGTTCATTATTTTTGTACTTACTCTAAATTAAAAAAAATACATTTGATAATATTTCAAATCAGCTCTTCAATGACAATACAATATTCAATAGTACAATATAACCAAACAGAATTATACTATTAATAGCTGAAGCTATTAATTAGCTGAAATTAAATGTACTTTTAAAAGTATCTATAGTTAGATACCGAAAATAAAAGTACCTTTTACATCACTGATCGATAGGAGGAATTTCTTGTTTATATTATTGTTTATTAGTGGCCAGTCATCAAAATCGGTTTTCGATTAAACATACTCGCGCAAAGAGACACGAAGAGGAAAGCGATATAAGTATTGAATACCGATTTTGAGAGATAAAAAAAGAAATCGATCGATATTGTTCATTTAAATGCATATATGTTTAATCGAGATTTGACGGCTTGTCGGCCGTTATTAACAATATAATTTGTAGTTCAGTATTCTAGGTTAATTGTTTATATATATTTTACGATGCTTAATCCGCGCAGCATTGAGTGTCGATATATCGATATTACATTAAGAAATTCTAGAGAAAAGCAAAGATTATTTCGAATTGTTTTGCCGACATTAATCTTATCCTTTTTATTTTGTTGCGTAAAAAAACCGTTGAGATAACCGATTATTAATAACGCTTATTGTATATTGATTTGATTGTCGAAACGTTAAATTTCTCACATATTTTGTGCATGCATATCGATAAAAGCCTGCATAAAATGTGTTCAGAATAAAGATTGTTTAATTGCGCCTCCCCTGAAATATACGTACTGAGTGTGTATATACACTATAACTATTTTAATTAAGAAAAGCATTAAACAGCATGGTTTATTATTTTATCCTATCCTAACGATAGTTTTTACTTACGTTTTATCTCCTATCACACGCGTATAAAATTAAACTCTCTTCAACATACACATACGAATACAATTCGTTTATGAAATATAAAGCATTATTTTCAAGGCCGAAGTTATATCTATTAGTAGTTTTTAGTAATATATATGGTACATATAATTTTCAGACAAATTTTGTATGTAATTCATGAAAACAAATGAACATATGTATAAGTATAAAAACGTATTCCAATGTTATAGTTTCACACTCAAAATGTAACTGATATATATATATATATATATATTACATACATTATTCATACATTATACATATTTATTCATATTATTGAGTGTGAAATAAAAATGTTGATATTATATTTCTAAAAATTGTTCCCAATCTCTACTACATTAATATTCACACACATCACACACATTTATATAAAGATTCATATTCTTCTCTTTAAAAGCAATTATATTCTTGAGGCTTCCATGGGTGCTCTCTATATAAAGATTATGCATTTCGCGGGTTTCCTCCGTGTCCAGATCCATTCTTGGAATGTCGGCATTTTTGGAATGGGCATTCCAAGAATGGATCTGGACAACCCGTGGATAATGCCATGATAAAGGAAACCCGTGCATAAATGCATAATCTTTATATCTAAAAGCAATTTTTATAAACATTTCGCTAACGAGATTTCTCTATCGTCTTTAGTATGAAAAATTCCGTGGTACAAACTGATTATTTGTTCACTAGTGACGATGAATCCGCAACAAATAATCAGTTTGTACCACAGAATTTTTCATACTAAAGACGATAGAGAAATCTCGTTAGCAAAGTATTTACAAAAATTGCTTTTAGAATTAAAGAGAAGAATATGAATCTTTTATAAATGTGTGTGTATAAATATTAATGTAGAAGAAGAGATTGGGGACAATTTTTAGAAATATAATATCAATATTTTTAAATAAGTGAAGATTCTAATTGTTTCTTACAATATTATATATAATTTATATATGCAATATTATATATAATTTAATAGGTTCCGAAGCAGAGTGCACAATATGTAATATTAACAATAAGATTATATATGATAATCTATTAAATTTCAGAAAAAACTTAAAATTTCATTTGTTTAAACATAATATTGATAAACGAATATTCACTTGCTTGAATACAAGAGAACATGTAATTGTATATTCACTTATTGCTCATATTATACTATAGTATGTTAAATGATTTTTCGAAAAAAAAGTAGGTCTTTTCTATACAAATATTTGTTATTTATAATATAATATAATTATAATATAATTTTTATTTGTATTTACAAATTTTAAAATTATTCTATTTTTATACGATTAAATTAAAATCGAATTTTTTGCTACGTACTTTTAACAATGTTATGTTTAACAATGTTATGTTACGTTTTCTAACATCTAGTCAAGAGATATTAATTGGACACATCTGCGAAACGGGTAAATAGATTATAAATATAAAATTAAAATATATTTACGTATAATTTGCCCATTTTTATTTAAAAAAATAATTTCGATCTAATTTTTAATCTGGTACATGCATATTACAATTTTAATACTTATTTCTTTATCGCATTTTTTTTAAATTACCTATATATCGTAAATAAATTTAGACATGAATCAAACATTCAAAACAAAAATCAACTGATATCAATGGATTCGCAATTTTACAGTCAAGGATCATCATCGACATCATCGAACGATTCGACTATGTCTAAACAACATATGCAGGAACTACTATCATTTGAGGAAGTATAAAAATGTAGCAAAAGAAAAGCTGACGATAATGATGAGTAATTATTCGCTTTGCTACATTATATCAAAATATCTTATTAAAAAAACATTGATTTTTCTTCATGAATTTGTAATATTATTTACTTATAATATAATTTTTTTTCACATTTTTAAAAAGTTTATTGAATATTTCCATACTATTAAATTAAAACCGAATTTTTGCTACATGTACCAGGTGTATAAGCTTAAATCTGCTGTTTTTTAGTCAGAAAAACACATTTTTTTTCCTAGGAAGCAAAAACAAATTTATTCAAAGTACTTGCCCTCGCTAACTATACATTTTTCCCATCTTTCAGGCAATTTGTGTATACCACGCCAAAAAAATTCCTCATCTTTCGAGGCAAACTACTCAGCAAGCCATTTTCGGACGTCTTCGTAAGAATCGAAGTGCTCGCTCAGTGAGCGCGTGGCCCATCGACGAAAACAGGTGATAGTCAGAAAGTGCCAGGTCTGGTGAGTAAGCGGGATGGGATAGCACTTCCCAGTTGAGTGTCTCCAAGTAGTTTTGGATCATTGTTGACGTGTGCAATGGTGCGTTGTCGTGGAGGAAAATCAGCTTGTCATGTCTTTAATAATGCAGCCTTTTTTCACGCAGAGCACGGTGCAATTTGATCAGTTGTTGTGGTAGCGGTGAGCATTAACAGTTTCACCAGGTTTTAACAGCTCGTAGTAGATGACACCCTCCTGATCCCACCAAACGCACAGCATCGTTTTCCATCCGAAGCGATGGTCTTGAGGAAGATGTTGGTGATTGAGGGGGACCAAGATTTCTTGCGTTTAGGATTCTGAAAATAAATCCACTTTTCATCGCCTGTCACAATCCGATGCAGGAACGACTTTCTTTTTTGTCTGGCAAGCAGAATTTGGCATGTGTTTTGGCGTTGCTCCATCTGCCTATCGTTCAGTTCATGCCATTTTTCAATCTTTTGGACCTTCCCTATGGCATGTAGCCGCATGGAAATGACTGCTTGAGAAACACTCAATTGCTCGGCAAGCATTTTTTGCGATTGGGTATCGTCCTCGTCCAAAAGAGCCTTATACGCTCACTAATGCCACCTATGAGCAAACAGCGGATTTAAGCTTATACACCTAGTGTCATGTGTCATCTTCTATTTATTAGATAAACTTAAATAGTTACGAGATATTAAATGTTCACACTAGATGTGTAAATAGATTATAAATATAAATATACGTAAATTTAAATACACTCACACGCGTGCACGCACGAACGCACGCACGCACTCATATATAGAATTTATCTATTTTAATTTGAAAAATAATATTTTAAATTTAATTTTTAGTTTGATTAAGAACATGTCACAATTTTATATGATAATAATCTTAAATGATAATCATCTTCTTATGAATATACTCTCCCAAATTCAACAACAAGAAATCTAAAAAATCAGAGCGAATGAAAGTTAGCGTGGTAGTTAGTATGCAATCTTAAATATTTATTTAAAAAAAATAGAATTTTTATTCCAAAAAAATAGTACGTTTCAGTTCACTTTGGAACCATTCTTCAGCAATACAATTTCAAAATATTAATCCTTTCATGTTCAAGAAAAAAATCACCATTAGATTAACAGATTTGATGTTGTAAAATTTAATCGAAACAATTATATATAACACAATTATATTATAAACATTTCAAAACCATTCTATCCAACAAGTTACAAATTAACATTAAAAAATTGATAACTCACTCGACACAAGACATGTCACAAGAGATAGGAGGAATTCACTTCGACAACAACAATTGATCAAAAACAATTAAAATTTATTATCACTAAAGAATATTAAGGATGTTCTCTGACTACAGTTGTATTCAACCTAATGAGCACATTATGAAAATTTTTATGAAAATTTATTTCACTTTTATATAGTATAAGATATTCCATAAGTGTATTAATGTGTTTATACAAGTTTTTTTTATACAATATAAAATGCCTCCCGTCTTCGCTACTGCCGCCGATCAAAAAAATAGCGACTTTACTTAGTGTGTTACTTTTTTAATGATTTCTTAAAAACGAATACTGGAAGTCATATTCAGACAAATTTCATATTATTCCTTGTGATATCAAGTTTTATATCTCATTGTTTAAAAAAATTGTTAAAAAAAATTTTTTTACAATGAATAAAAGCCACTTTCGAATAAGCTTTAGATAGGGATCCTATGTATATACAGTGACTCACATTAATATTTGGACATTATGATATTTTAAAAATTATTACCTTCTAAACATAATTTTTATTGGAGTAAGAAATTTACGGCTTTTGTTTTAAATTGAAAAATTTATTATAGTTGTATTAGAAATACAAATTTTATTTCTATAATTACTATTTATATAGTACAGTTTCGAATATATTAAACTATGGCGATACAGAATTTTAATTCTTAATTCTGGTATCTCAAAAATATTCGGACACTTAACAAGATATAATAATATAAATATCTATAAACGAAATGATAATAATTTTAATACTTTGTTAGATAATCTTTTTGTTTAATAACAAGCTGCAAACATTTAGGCATGTTAGAAATAATTTTTGTTAAATAATCTGGTGTAATACGCGTTCATTCCTCTTTTAATCGTAATTTTAGTTTTTCTTTTGATCTTGTAGGCATAATCCGAATGTTACGGTCTAATAAATTCCATAAATTTTCTATGGGATTTAAATCTGACTGTGAAAGATGTAATACTTTTGGACAGTTGTATAATAAATATTCTTGCACTATTTACGACTTATTATGTTTTGGATCATTATCTTGAGAAAATTTGAAATTATCTCGTATATTCATATTATTAGCACTTTTTATTAAATTGTCTTTTAGAATACTTAAATATTTATTTTTATCCAAAATTCCGTCAATGAAAATTAATTCACCCACTCCTTTACTTGACATACAATCCCAAACTATTAAATTTCCACCACCATGTGTCGTAGTTGGCTTCAAATTTTTCAGTTTGAATTCTTCGTTTGCTTTTCGCCATATCATTTTCCGTTCAGATCCAAAAATGTTAAATTTGCTCTCATCAGCAAACATTACATCATTCCACCATTTGTTCTTTAGAAATAAATTCCTTGGTGAAAATTAATCTTTTTTTTCGATTCGCTTCATTTATGAACGGCTTTTTACAAGTAATTCTACCGCTTTGTAATCATTTTCTTTTAATGCTTGATAAACGGTATGTCAAGATATACCTTCTTGTATAATTATATTTATATAAATCTTATATTTATATAAATCGACAAAATATAATTATTTAATGTCTTTTAATAATTATATACAAGTTTGATGTACACTCTCTGTATCTGAGAGTAAATTGAGATTATTTTGTTGCATGAATATATGAATAAGGCACTCAGATATTAAAATTTATTAAGAAAATGCTCTTCATCTAATATCGGACATTCTCCCAATCGAAGTCATGTTCAATCCGATAATGATTCTGTGCTCACCGACTGGTTGTTACTATTTCGATTATATAATATGATTACGTTGCTCAGCCAATCTAGTTTTAAGTTTTCTTTCTGTCTGTTCAACATAAGAGATATCGCAAGATTTACATTAGATTTTATACACAACATTTTTTTCTTTTTTCTCTTGAGAAAATGTTTTTATGTCTTTTGATCAAACTATTTAATTCATTTAAGCTAGCAAAAAAGCTAATTTAGAGTTAAAAGTTTTACTAATTCTTTGAAATTTTCTGAAATTTTTGGAATATAAGGTACAAAGTACAAAAGTACAAATCGAGAAATACAATTGCTCTTGATTTCATCACTTGATTCTTTCTGTTATATCATATCTTTATGAATAAAAATTTTGCGTTAATAATATTAAATGTTAATAATATTAATAATATTAAAAATTAAATCAATCGGATAATCATTTTTTAGTAATGTACTAAATATTATGTGTATTAAATACTATGTGTTTTTTAATAATGTACTATAATGTACTATGTTGAATTTGAACACGACTTCGATTGGGAGAATGTCGCGCTATATATAATACGATTATATAAATCAAATATTGATTTATTATCTTCAGTCTTGAAAAATGGACGATATATTGTAAGAAAAGTGGACGTTGCTATGTAGTTTACATCCGCTTTGTCAGAGGGCAGTAGTGCGTGGCAGCATTTTGCGATTACAGGTTTTGGACCGTCATGTTCTCTCTCAGGTTTCTCTCTGATAAAAAAAAACTTGATGCAAAAAACTTGCACTGAGTTTAACTTTTGCTCCACTGTCTTCGAAGTTAGTGGAGACCAATGTAAATTGAAATTGAGATTGTGTTCGTGCTAAATTTGTAACATATGTCTGTATGATAATATCTGTATGATATTATGTTATGATATATGATATTATATTATTATATAATTAATATTATAACAATTGTTTAGCTTCAATGTTTCTAATAATAGCTATGCAATGACATTTTGATGTTTAGAACTTTTGAAATGTAAAAATTTAATTTAAAGAAATGTTTTAAATAAATAAATAAATCAGAATATTATAAAATAAGTAATTTAAGTTTGAATATAGTTATATATATTTTTGTTATAAAATGGATGTCAATAGAATGGATGTCTAATGTTTCTCTCTGCTAATGATACGTTCCATTGAACCGCACTAAACTTGCACTATTACTGCACTAGTTTTCATTAAACCTAGCATGGCGCACAGTTTTCATTAAACCTAGCATGGCGCTAGTGTTGCACTAGTTTTTCCAGTGGAAAAAGAATTGCACATACCTATGTTATCTCTTCTACCATGATCCATAATCCATTGCCGCCATGGTCCTCGGACGTCTGCTATTTCTCACCTACATAGCGTTACTGAAGTTGTTCGTTTGCGTTCGTTTTAGGACTCTTTAGGTGGAATAGCTCGAGAAATTTAGGTATTTTAATTCTTCGACTCTCATGTTTCACGCGTTAATTTTTTTATTTCTTTTTTCATCATGAATTACATAATAATGAATGAAATTGTGAGGTGCAAAATAAGAAATGAAACGTTAGGAACTATATTTAACAAGTCTGAAAGAAGGAAAGATCACTGAAAATTTCTACTAATTCTAACAAAATTTGCAAAGAATGCCTCGTCATACTTCGTAGATGTATTCTTTTCATAAATATTTTGATGTTCTGTTTAACATCAGAGTTTTTAGACTGTTACATAATCTTTCTTAGTTTTAAGGTTATTTCGCAGAAATTCGTTTAATTGACAACAAAAAATATTTTGGTTAATTTATCTTCTGTGTCATTAATTATTACACTTTATGGTTTTTCTTTTTTTTCTATACGTTGAAGATATCTGTATCTCTTCTTTTTCATTTCAAGAAAGAATTATGGGTAACGCTCTTACTGCAGCATCTATGTCAGTGGCTGACGTGATGACACCATCATCTCAACAAATCACAAAACCAGATTCTCATGGAATGAAGGAGAAACAGATGAAACCACCACTGGAATGTCCCATGCACAAATCAGATCAATTTAATACTATAAACTATACTAGTGAATGTCCAATAGATAAAATGGATGAAAGTGAAATAAATCCATTAAATATGGTATGTATTGCAAAATTTTACAGTCAATGAATGAAACATTGTTTAACTAATCATATACTGTCTCTTTTGATGAGTTAGTTACTTACACTATATTAAATTATTAGTACATATTAAAAGCTGCTTTATATAAAGTATCTAATACGTTAACAAAAACTAATAATATTATATAAAACTAGAACAAATAGTATAACAACAAAATTATGTATATATATATATATATATATATTTAGTTTAATTATGTGACAATATTATTATCGCGTATTTGATTATATAAAATATGTATATGCTTTTATATTTAACTTTGTTGATTTCATATACAAGATTTTTTAATATGCACTAATCTAATGTAATGCAAATGACCGAATTCGTTAGTTTATTCATATATAATCATTCCGTCATTTTCATAAATAAATAGTTGAAAAAAGTCGTAACAAAGTAAATGTACAGGAATGTGTATTTAGGTGAAAATAGATATATTAAAATTAGTAGATTATGAAATTTAAAGGAAAAGATTTAGGATTAATTTAAGAGGGGGGTATATTATAGGAAGGGGTAAGGATAAGAAAAAATTAATATATTAATATATTAATATATAAATAAATATAATTACAGATGCCACCAGCAAATCAGCAACCTGCTCCAGATCAACCATTTCCTTTGCCAATCAGTAGGCAGGTTTCGTCAATACCTAAAGCAACTGGGGAGGAAGGAGAATTTTGGGTATATCCTTCTCAACAAATGTTCTGGAATGCTATGTTAAGAAAAGGGTGGCGATGGAAAAATGATGATATCTCCCAGAAAGATATGGACGACATAATAAAAATTCACAATGCCAATAACGAACAGGCATGGCAAGAGGTTCTTAAATGGGAAGCCCTTCACGCGCGAGAGTGTGGCAATCCCAAGCTGCGTAGTTTTGGAGGAAAAGCATCCAAATATTCTCCACGTGCACGTATTCGCTATTGGATGGGGTACGTGATCTTTATAATTTCGATTCTAAAAATTTTACCNGCTGATCTATTCAAATATATATATATATATATATATATATATATGTGTGTGTGCGCGCGCGCGTGTGTGTGTGTGTGTGTGTGTGTGTGTGTGTGTG
>NW_012130104.1:2111562-2147333 GCF_000143395.1 Atta cephalotes | reverse complement strand
ACGTATTAGACATACATTATAACGTAGTTAATACGTAAATAATATATATATATATATATATATATATATTGTGTGTGTGCGCGCGCGCGTGTGTGTGTGTGTGTGTGTGTGTGTGTGTGTGTGTGCGTGATCATATCATTTTGGTCGATATGATTAAAAAGTTTTAAAAAATAGAAAATTTTCATAGAAAAAAGATATATTAACAAATGAAACTAGATTATCAAATACTAGAGACATTTTTTCAATAAAATGTTAGAAAAAAAGTTGCATTTTGAGTCATATAGACCAAACAAGTCAGCAAAGTTAAGTCGCTACATGGTCTTTAATGCTATATTAAATGTAGCATACTTTCAGGTATGAACTACCATTTGATCGACATGATTGGATCATAGATCGTTGTGGAAAAGATGTAAGATACATTATTGATTATTACGATGGTGGAAAAATTAATGAGAAGTATATGTTTGCGTTGCTCGATGTGAGACCCGCAATGGATTCGTGGGATAATATCTGGGATCGGATGAAAGTAGCATGGTGGCGTTGGAAATATCAATCCAATAATGAACCAATGTCTACTGCCACA
The DNA here is from genome assembly GCF_000143395.1 of Atta cephalotes. NCBI lineage: Eukaryota > Metazoa > Arthropoda > Insecta > Hymenoptera > Formicidae > Atta > Atta cephalotes. The sequence continues at coordinate 2,146,750 of NW_012130104.1, read as the reverse complement.
GTGCATTAATTTAGAAATTAGTGTCAATAAAAAATACGTTAGTTCGAAAAATTTTTATTAAATTGATAATTAATGCCTTATAATAATTACGCAACACATTATTTATTGTGTGATGAAACAAAAATCACGATACATATAATTTATGTACATATTAGTTATATACATCATATCATAAATATCACAAATATCATAAATACAAGTTTACAATACTTATGTATATTTAGTAACATCTTTCCAAAGTAACGTCAAATTAAAGCGAATTAAAAAGTATATATTCATACTTGATAATAAATTTTATATATATTTATAAATATATGTGTATATATATCTTTTTTATTCATTATACATAAATCTATTACAATTTATCTGTGGTATTAAATAATCACTGGAAATGATTTTATAAAGTTACAAATAATTTGAACTTACTGCCAAATATTAAGATCGAACTTAAGTCTCTACTTAAGTCTTAATACTTAAGTATTCAAGTATTCAAAGATTAGATAAAAGAATTGTGTGCGTGCGTGCGTATGTGCGCGTGTGTGTGTGTGTGTGTGTGTGTGTGTGTGTGCGTCGTGTGTATCTTGTAATATTTACAATTGATATATTTATAATTTTGCTTTTTCAAATTATTATATGCGAATATTGTATGTTTTAATTTAAGTTTTAGTGTTCGATTCGAATAATAACACGTAAATTGTATGATCTGGCAGTTAGGCAAACTTAAATTGTACATAAATATTTACATTTTCATAATCATATATCCCTTTCTTTGATTATTCATGTAGAATACTTTTCGTGTAGTATACTTTTTCATGTAGAAAAGGAAAATCAAACTTCTAATCAGAATTTTGAAATATTCCCCGAATTTATTGACAATTTTTCGACAATTTATCAAAACATTTTTTAATTGTTCGGAATAGACTTGTTCATTTCAAGGTATAGATATCCATAACACTCATAATATTATCATTGCTTTGCCAATTATTTGCACAATATACTTTCGATAGGAACAAATATAAATTATGAAATACGCGTTTTAAATTTCGCTTATTATTATATAACGACGCTACTTGATCCAGAGCCAGGCAAACTTTTGATTTTTCTGGATGTGAAGTGCTTCAATATTTCAATAAATTTTTTTATGAGAAAGTATTAAATTATTCATATCTTAACTATATATATTACTCAACTGCATGTTTTAAATTAGGAGGTAAATTTAATAAATATTCACATTGTACATTATATAATTTTTTATTGTCAATATATATATATAGCTCCATGTAGTTTTCACAATATTTATAGTTATCAGCAGAATATGTAATAACATCGTACATCTTATAGACTAAAATTTACATAACTTCGTTAATGAATTGAGAACTATTTAATTTTAGGAAATTAATAATTATATTACAAAAGTTCAAATATTGTTGAAGCTAAACAAGTGATTATAAAAAATTAGCATTAAGATAAAATAAACCTTAAATACAAGAATAATATGTGATGCTATTCTCTCCTAAAACTTAAATAATCTAAATTAATTCATTTCAATGAATATGCAAAATTTTTTTAAATAACAATATTCATTTTTTGAAGTTCCTCAATTATTTATATATGTAAGTATTTCTTAAATATATAATTTAGAATATATATATGACTATATTAGACAGTACAGAACCAAAGAATTGCACTTCATTTTCTGAGTAAGAATATATGTAATATAGTAAATGTTGCTTATTAAAAATAATCTATTTTATAAAGTGTCATTCATATATATTAAAGGCAGTTATTGGGAGCTATATTTTTCATTGACATGATGTAAATTAATTGATAAACATCTTTCCTAATAAAATATCCAACAGTAAAAAAAATATATATATTTCATATACTTATAGAAATTTATAATCAATAGATTATCTGTAAGCCAAAGTTGTTGTTTTTCTATTTTTCTGCAATTGTATGTATATATTAATACTGATATATACATCATACTAACAGCATGTGCATAATAATGATATCATGGAATTTACAATAATCTAAAATTTTTATAAGATATGATACTGCTTAAGCTAGACGTTTTTATCATAATATGTTTAACATTAAACACAATTGTAATTTTATAACTGACAAATTCGTTCGATTCTCAATGTTTTAGTATTTTTTAGTATTTATTTTAGTATTTATTTTAATAAAAGGCAGCTGCTATATGAAATATCTCGACATTTACAATTTTGGTAACATTTACTTTTTTGAACATTGTTTTGATTTTATTATAATATTTATTTTAATATCTATTTAGAGTTTGTTAAATATACAACGATTAATATTAGATAATAATCTAATATTAGATAATAGTCTAATATTAGATATTACACTAAATTTTATACCTAAATAGAGCTTTAACTAAATTCTGATGGTTGGGTAAATAGAATGTCATACATACTGTTGGCACATTAAATTATTTCAGAGAAATTAATTCTAATATTAATTATAACAATAAAAAGATAAGCAATATCGTCAAATTTAGTTTCTTTTATATATAAATAATGTATATATAAATAATAAGCAACAATAATAAAAGCAGCAATGTAATATAGAAGCAGTAATAATAAAATATTCCATTTATAATATACAATATCAAATAACAGAGAGTAACATCAAATATCTAATAATTGGACGAACATATACAGTATGTCTTGCTTCTACCTGAGCACTTTCGTCTAATAAATAAAAATTGTAGAGAGAAGCATTAATATGCAAGGGAAACGACTGAGATATACTGACGGTAACAAAAAAATTGAAGTGCGCTTTATTTATATATATATAAATATATATAACATATTTCTCTAAAAATTTAAATTCAGTATCTGTCACATATGTGTCATAAAACATATCTTGTTTATAATTTTGATTATGACATTCTCTTTAATTTTATGTGATATTAATTTCAAAACATATAGTTTTATCTTATTATATAATTTTTTTCTGACTTATGATCAATTTATAGTTTATACCAAATTCTTGTTAACTTCAAATCTGTAATCAAATCTATAACCTTTATATTATTACAATATATCGCACAAGAATATCTCATGTTGTTAAATCTGATTATGTGGTAAATAACGATGACAATTGCCAGAACCACAAAGACAAGAAGTATCACTGAGATAATGGACGGAATTAACCATTGCACCACCAGCATAGTCAAAAGTCACTTCCTTTCCGTTCTCTATATCTTTAGATGCAAACAAGCATAATCGAGGCACGATTCCCTCTACTCTAATCGGGATAAGGATAGAGTTCGGGTCACAGCTATGATTAGCATAGCGTCCAATATTACCAAAATATTTCGGATCTATACAAGTTATAATAACACGATCTCCAGCATGTTCTGATACTACAAGAACGTAATTCATCATGTTACCCTGCTTATTAGCTTCAATTCTGCATCGTGCTTCTTGCAGACTTATCACTTCGCCAGCGTATTCACAAATAAATTGACCCTTTTTTATTAACTTATTCGTGAAAAGACCGAGACCTTTATTGGCAACTTCTCTGACAATTAAACAATTTAACGGACCATTCTGTACTAATCTATTTCCACAATCTGATCTACATTTACAACGAGCATGGCATTCAAATATCGGACCGATTAATTTCTCATCAATAATTCGAGCATTAGAATAATTAGCAGAACCGCGTGTACACGAGCAATTAAAACATTCAGCTACACACGAACAGCCTACAGCGTATTCTGCTTCAAAGTCTGCTGTATCTATCCCAGGCCCTGGTATATTATTTATTATGTACATAACGTCCGCTACAATATGTTCATACTCGTCAGAAGCATTCGCTTCCATGCTTACCGTAATTATGTATCAATAAAAATATCCAAAAAAGCCCGAGAGACTCTTTGGGATAAAGGCAGCACGAGATAAAAAGGAAAAATTTTTTAATTAAGAAAGGAACTTTTCTTAAATAAACAAACCCTATCGTGCGACACCAACCTGTAGAAGTCCCTGAACCGATGACTTAAGAGATTGGAACGTGATAGCAGCGGGTATTGCTACAACTCTGTAACCTATGTAAATTACAACACCAAGTACAGATGCCTTAACGGTCTGCTTCAAAATTTTACCCGACAACGATGGCGGTGGTATTCTGCAAAAGACTGTCTAGTAAATTAATATGTAATGGAATACATTATGCTTTAATATAATATATAAAGGATTCCTAAATTTTATTTAAGTTAAATTTTATTGCCTACAAATCATATAAATCAAGAAATATAACAAGAAAAACAAGAAAGAATACGTAAAATGTAGTTCTACAAATACTTTTAGAAATATCTCATATAATAGCAATTATATTATGCAATATTTTTTATTTACCTCATGATAGGCGGTATATCGGAAGGCTTGACTTTACCCCAATTTTCAATGATGCCGGGTGTGTGTCCTAAACCAACGATTCCTACGACACGTGCTGGTTCGTAAGAATGATTAAAAACACAATGAGGCAGACATGATAACTGTAGCGAATTAGTCAAGTAAATATCTCTCTCTTTCACAAACACTTCTCCCAACACTGGAAACTTCTCCTTCATGTTGGCAATTATTTCGTCCAACATCGATCGTTGCTTACAGAGTTCGACATCCTCTTGAGTAATAGAATCTTTCATTACTGCCAGTTTCCACCCTAGTTTTATAGTCTGCCACCAGGACAATGATCGTATCGCACGTTGCATTGTTATGTTAATTGGTCGATCGGCCAAATGAATAATACAGTTTGGCACTTTCTTTGCCTAAGTTACATAATAATAAATTCATATAAATTTTATGATACAGATAATGGGTGTTTTCCAGCAAGAGATACAGATGACATAGGGAAATCGGTTCATTGAATATTTTCCATTTAGGCTGCGTCCTATTTTATAACATTCATGGAATCATTTTATCTTTGTCGTTTATTAAATGTTAAACAAGGACAAATGATGCTTGTGAGCGTTGCAAGCGTTAAGTGCAGTCTTAGAAACACAAGCCGATACAAGCATCGTTCTGTCTTTGTTACTCATGGAAGATAGAATGATGTATCGATTTATATTACTAAATAGAAACCTTCATTGGCAAATAACAAAGATATTATGATTCATTGTGTTACACTATATCAATTGTCTCTTGTTGAAAAATGCCTAATGTCTCTGATTTAATGCATACTGAAATACCTCCTCAAATGCCCTTCGGAATTCTCCTCCTGGTGGCATACCAAGTTCCTTGGCGACATGAGCTGCCATTCTTAGCAATAAAATGTGTAGTAAGCCATCATATAGTCCTTCCCTCTTAATGGTATCCATAATAGTTTCTGTAAATAAATTAAATAGTACAATATGTCAACACAGATAGCTAATGTATTATAGAAATACAGAAACTCTGTCTCACTGTAATCAATATTCTTAGCATAGCCAAACAAAACTTCCTCATCAAGTTGTAGTATACCAACTCTGGCTCTGCACAATTCAACTGCAACTATGTGAGGCTGCACAGCTTGTATAATCTTTAACAAAATAAAAAAGAATGTTTTCAATATTATATATATTAAATTTTTACAATAAATTCATATCTAAAATTAAAAAGCAATATTTTATTTTCACAGAATAAAGGAAAGTACATATATATAGTTACTTTTGACACATCATTTTGACTTTCAACACTGAAATGTGCCGTTCCTACTAAGTATAACTTTCCTCCATCAGGTGTGGTCAATAATGTGACAGTTTCTGGCAATCTCTCATCAATCGTAGGATCATACTCCTTTACTTCGCTTATCGTGTTGCCTACATTACTTCCCTTATTCTGGATATTGGAATCTGCATTAGATATTTTCTGTGTTATAAATACATGGCTAAATGTGTTATACATACATGGCTAAATAGTAAGTTAAATTAATCTCAAAAAGTACAACAATGTACCTTGAGACCTTAAAATTTTCCTTCTTCTATATTGTTTTTGTGTTACTGACATTTTTTTTAAAGCACTGCTCTACACATAATAGCTTAAGTTATGATAGCAACAATAGCTGATTTTATTATTAGATTAAAAAGATTTTGTATAAGTGAGAAACCTTACAATATTAGCTGCATCAAAGTGACTCTCATAACTAAAGATACACTTGTCAAGTGAGTTTCTAACAACAACTAACATAACAAAAATGTCTGTAGAAATCTTAAAATTTATTTTTTATTGTTGGATTATACTTTCTTAAACTTTCTCGCTTTTGTTAAACTTCAAACATATATCTACTTCACTTTCATGAGTAACACTTAAAGAATGTATGCTAGTTCAGCTAAAAGACAGATCTTTAAATTTCTTTCACATGTTTATGGTAAATGTTTAAAGTGCATATAACTCGATAATTACCTTCATCAATAAGAATCATTTCACTATCAGAAGACTCAGTACTTTTCATCTTGTTATTATCACCATGATTATCATCCATGCTCACTATCGATAATGTACATGAAGACTGTGTTGCTGACTGAGAATCTGATTGTGTTATTCCGCATCCAGATTCTTTGGCAATCAATTCTTTTGTAACATTTTGTGCATTTAGCTTTGATGTATCATGATCTCCTCTTTCGTCAATTAAGTTGTAGTGCTTGTCCTTTATGGACGTTAATAGATCATTCTCCCTTTGATCACCACCGACATGCTTATCAATTTTAGTAGAAATGGATGCCATTTCTTTTCCTAAAAATCCATATATTCTTATAACATAATCATTTTTATTTTTAAAAATTTTCTAAAGTATGTCTGTTACAACTACATGCTAATTGGAGTAACTCACTCTTGCACTCGAATAACATATAAAAAGAAAGATATTAATTTAATATTATAGATTTTTATACTTCTAAAATAAAGAACATTCCCGAGTTCTCTTCAGAATTGAATTTTGTTACCGTTATATACGTTTTCTTAGGCAGCAGATGTGAATTGCTGCATGCTTTTAACCTCGTAGAGAACTGACACGTTTTTACAAAAAAAGATTCTCGCATCGCTATAACAAAAGAATTGTGTAATTTAATCAGGTCTTCAATCAGGTTAGTTGTCGTCGTATTAATCTCGTAAACTTACGCGACGGGAATTTGGAGAAAAATATAACGTATGGAGAAATGAGCATCAAGACCGAATCAGACCAAATAGATCAAGTCATCTAGTAGTAGCACCTGTATAGGTATTCAGTGGTTGCGTTCAGTAGAAAAAGCAGTTTTGCACTATTGCAAAATTCTTTAATATGATTGGTCTTATCCTTAGTTCCTCACTGGATCTAAATGTATAAACCAATCACATTCAAGAATTTTACACAGTTGCAAAGTTGCTTTTTCTGCTGAACGCAGCTGAGTGGTATTATAGATAAGTTGTAGCACTGCAGTTTTGTCGAGTATCTTTCACGTCATGATAAATTAGCTAAGTACACAAAATGTGTGTACGAAGCATATATGTAATACTCTTATATTGCTAACGTCACTTAAGAGCTCTGGCGAAAATATCACGATGCAGACGATATCTACCTCTCGCTTAGATAATAGATGTACTTGAAATTTTAATACGCATGCGCGTATCTGACTAACCAATCTTATCCGCATGTATAGAAGTGAGAAGTCCGATTATTCTCTATCTCTCTGTCTTCGCATCCCTCATTCCCAAAAAGAGGCTGCATTAACGATATAGAAATATTACATGGTACGAAGTAAGTAGATTTTTCTTAAAATTCTTCATTAATTTTTCAGAGGTTGTATATAAATTTTAATTTCTAATTTTTCAAAAATTTTTATATAATTTTCAAATGTTTTAGAAAATTAATTCTAATAAATATTGAACAACATGAGGTTTGTTTTTTATTGCTGCACTTTCTGAATTGATACACACAGTACAATGAAAAACAGACCTATGATTTGTCAATTCTAATTCAGTCGATCAATTAAGAGAATCCTAAAATCGTCTGTATTAAATCATATAATTTTTGTATAACAATTACTTTTTTCTCCTTTTATTGATTTGAATATCCTTTTCCAGAATTAAAGTACACTCATTAATACGTGTCTGTGAAGTGGAGTCTATGCTGAGAATGACAAAAATTTCGAAATTGAAATTTTCTTTACCATTTCTTGGCTCAATATGGCATTCCAGAGCTGTCATGTTCACGTCACAACATTTGCATCATCATATAAAAGATATGTGCATATCTGTACATATTTACAAAATATATAGTAGTTCACAGACTAGTAGTTTAATTGCATAAAGAAACAGCGAGTGGAGTTAGACTTAGATATCTAATTGAAACATAATTATTGTTATACAAAAATTTATGTGGCATGAGTGAAATGATGTAGTGCGATCTGATATGTCATTTAGTAGAAAAAAAGAGTCGAATATATGTTGAAACAAGGTAATAATTTCATGATTTCATCTAAAAGTGGACGAATTTATTATAATATTTATTGCTTAATACCAGCTAATTTACTAATAATCGATTCCTAGTTTTGCAATTGTTGTAAAATTCTTTAATATCTTAAGACGATTTTTAAATAAAATTCGACTATGGACGGTATTTACAGTCCGTTCTTATTTCAAAATTGTTTTAAGTAATGTCTTAAGATACTAATACAGCCTTCTGATTGGTTCGTAATTTCTTAAAACGGTCTTAAATATAAGATCTGACTATGAATACCGGCCTACGATTATTACTGATGTATGACCTGGGAATTAAGAATAAAGAATGAACGATTTTAACCTATTAGAAATCGGATATATCGGAATACACGATTTCTGATAGGTTGAAATCGTTTATTCTTTATTCCTTCTATTGTGCGCAGGGCCTTAATTAGGTTTAATAATATTCGTAGTTAAAATTGACTAATCATAGGTCGGTATTCAGATCTTATATTCAAAACTGTCTTAAGAATGATCTTAAGAAGTCATGAACCAATCAGAGGGCTGCATTAGCATCTTAAGACATTACTTAAGACGGTCTTGAAATAAGAATTGACTATTAATACCGGCCATAGCTGTTTCTCGGAAGAATGGAACGACTGTGAATTTTTTGACTTGACCAGTTTTAATAACTACAGATGTTATTAAACTCGATTAAAGATCGGTTTCACCAATGCCAGTTAATTAAATGACCATTAACTGATCAATCACATTTGCTGTTTAGTAGAATTGACCAATTACGATTGATAATTAATTCCGATTAGTTAATCGGCATTGGTGAAATGAATGAATTGGTGAAATTCTAATGCGAGACTCTATTTATAAATTAATCAATCACAATAGAATATGAGAAGAATAATCGACTATGATTGGTCAATTTTCTACGACTCTACGACCGCTATGACTTCTATTATAGAACCTGCATTATAAGGATATCGTATAAATGTAGTCAATGTTTGCTTTAATCTCGATTTAATTAATTTACTTTTTATTTTTTTCTAATATATTTATGATGTTCCAAAACGTTTCCTCCCTGAGGAAACTTTTACTGAATATAAAATATAGCATGCTTTTTTTGACACAGTCAACACGAGGGTTAAAATTAACATCTACATTGATAGAAATAAGCGGTGTTCTATTATTCACTGCAAGTACTAATCTATAAAATACGTGAAGCCTGAGACATAATTCACATAATTGAAAAACACAAATAACAGAAATAGGAAATAACAAATTTTAACCTATCAGAAACCGTGTATCCTGATGTACACGATTTCTGATAAGTTGAAATCTGTTCAAATATATTATTGACTATTCCTATTGCTTGTGCTTTTCAATTGTGCATTAGACTTTATATTCTTCTCCTTTCTTCCCCCTTTCGGGCGATCCAGCACCAGGCAGACCAGGCCTGACCAGGCGGGGTGTTTGTGCCTGTTTGTGCCTCGTGATTCGTACTGTCACGGATCTCGTTCGGGGCACCGTCGCGAGATCAGTGGAATTCATCGTCGCCGCCGGGTCTCGATGAAGATGAAGCGGATGAAGAGCGAGGTGATCAGCGCAACGATCGAGTCTTACCTAAAACGGCGTCATTATCAGGTGCGGTGTCTCTCATCGGAGTTTCACGCCGCGCGTGGTTTGCCATCAATGTGTACGCCATAACCTCCTTCACCGCTGTTGCATGTTTTTCCAGACCCACGATTATCGCAAGGGCGATCAGTTGTTCTGTCAGAACAGCGATCAGACAACGTTGAACGCGACCGCGGAGTGCGGCACCTCGCAGGACAACTCGATCGTTTTCAGTGCCATTACCATTGACATCGCTGCGGCAGATCAGGCATATCAGCGGTATGGTTTTATAGGACTCGAACTCGTGTTCGAATCATACGACGTGATTACTATGCCGTTTGTTCTAGCGAGATAAGGCATTTTGTTGTCTGATCACGCGATGCATTCATATCTTACTAATTCTAGATTCTAATATTTTATATTGCAATTTTTTATTCAGAATATAATGTGTGTTTGAATTGTATAGTTTTCATGTGACTCTGAATTCTCAGGAAATGGCTAAAAATTAGATGTATTATGTTTATTTAATGGTGAATTCGATCAATTATACTATACTGGATTAGTATACATTAAAGACTGCTTTATATAAAGTATTTAAGGAGGTTATAAGGGCATAAAAGGGCATATATTAATATTTACACTTTAAACAAACTGCATACATGTGAAAGTTGTTTTCATAATATTCTGATTTTATTGAGCACACATTTTTATAGATTATTTATTTTATTTGTTATTAGTTTTATTGTTATAAATAAAAATTGTTAAAATGATAAAAAAAATCTAAATTTTTTAATATAAATATATTAAATACTAAACATGTCTTATGCAAAGTTTCATTGAGATGTTCACCATTAGTTTACAACAAATAAATTTTATTTATTTACTGAACAATTAATGTCTGCATCTCAAGGTAACTTTACATAAATATTGTTGAATTCATAAAGTATTTATATATAAAAAAATAGAGACTTTTATCATTATTTTATAATACATTTTCATATATTTATATTAGAGTACATTTAAAAAATATTACTACTTATTTAAATAACTTTTGATCCAGATGGTCAACTGTCTCTATTTTTTTTGTATTATTATTAAGTGCAATTTAGAATAATCTATAATTTTTTCAAGTAATTCTTAACAAATTGCATTTGTCGTACAACTTCTTTAAATGCAGTGGCATAATATATATATTAACTTGACAATGAAATAATGCATGTATATTCTGTTACAGAACATGACATTATTATTGTTATTGATCATTTAAAAATATTTATGTTTCTACATTTAATTTTGTTAATTTCATGTATAGTCACCTTTAATAAATTTAGCATTAATTTAATGTAGATACATTTGCATGCTTGATGCTCATCTTTAATATCAAAACAGATTATGTGATCAAAATTAATGCTTGATATTTGTCAATTTTGATCATGTGACATTTAACGTAATATTTTAACACTAAAAACGAACGTCGAGCAAGTGACTGAATTCATTTTAACAGTCTTCTATTTTTATGATTTGTTTATTTATTCAATGGCTTGTTTTTGCTTAGGGAAGGCTGTTATCAGGATAATTAGTAGTGAATTCAATTGGATATACTGCACTCTAATATATGTACAGCCGGTCACAAAGATTTTTTTTTCAATGAATTTCGGAACTAAATCTTGATCGTAAAGTAGAACAGTTGAGCTCTAAAAAGTTCGATTCATAAGTAAGAACGAATCACTCGGTGAGTAAGCTGCATTCTGTAGTTATGAAAAAAAAGTTGCAATTTTTCTCTGACCGGTTGTACATTAACCTTTAAGGCCCAGTTTCACTACTCACGGTTAATCGAGGTTCAACTTATTCATTGTCTCTTTCCAATTCTAGAATTGGAAAGAAATGAGAAACAAATTGAATCTCTGGTTAAGAGTTAACCATTGAGTTAACCATTGAGTTGGAACTGAATCTAAATGAGCCCCATGTAACCATCGGTTAAGCTAACCGACGATTACATGGAACTCATTTATGAAGCTCAGTTTCCTAACAAGAATATATTTTTTATAATGTTAAAGCTAATATTTCATGTATCATAGGACAGGCTTTTCAAGTCTGTTGATTGGCTGCGGGCCAAATAGAGATTCTCGAATCTCTATTTTATAACCAATTAAGGCGTGAAAAATTTCTTGTACAATAAACGCAGTATTAGCTTAAGCCCGGATTTACAATAGATTTTTAAGTTATAAGAAATGGACAAATCATAGTCAATTATTCTCTTTCCATTCGACTGTAATTAGTCAATTTCCTACGACTTAAAGCTTAAAATACTTATTATATATCCGGATTAATTATTTTACAATAAGAGTACGGTCAACGCGATGCTGCAAATGCTTTGAAGCAGTTTTCAATTGGTCAGTTTATAAAATTTTTTCTTCTAATTGGTCCATCAAATCATTTATAGCGAGACTTTGACCACAGCTTAAATCATTAGTGATTAGAAATCAGAAATTAGAAATCAGAAGCTAGAAATTACCAATTATAGTCAATTATTCTTTTGGCATCTGATTATGATTGGTCAATTTCTAGTTTCTGACTGTAGAATGTGCCTAAAGGAACATATGGATTCTTGGAGCTCATTCAAATTTTTTGTTATTAGTAAAAAATTTTTTAATTTTTAACTAACTGTATAAAAAATTGCAATACTTGAATTTAACATAAACTTAGCATAAACTTCGCATAATAATTAGTCTACGTAAATAGAATAAAACTGTGAAAAATTAAAATTGTGAAATATAAAATTTTTTCAAATCACATAATATTATTGGAAAATTAGAAAAATGTTCTATTAGAGTCCTTATTCCATTTATAGTCGTTGTATACGAATCGACTTAAAAATGTATGTTTAATATAAATCATTTATTATTAAATTGCGTAATTGTTAATAACTTTATTGTGCTCTTTTTCGTAAAATATGTATTGGTCATTTTATTATGCGAGATATTTGCGTTTTACTTTTACATTTAAATTAAATCACTGTAATGACTTTAATATACATAAGTGTATGTGTGCACGCTAGTATGTCCAATCAAATTTGCTATAAAATTTTAGTTTGAACATTTTCAAAATAGAATTTTAAGTAGAGTTCTATATAATTTAAATTTGAGATTTCTGAACTAATAGATCAATGTTGATTAATGTGGGAATAGCATTTTTTTTGTATATAATATAACAAATTAATTTTAAGAATTGCAAGAAGATGTTTAAAGTTTTAATCCTGCTTTTAGATTGAAGAAATGGATGAGCGTCGTACTCAACGAAAAATTACGAATAGAATTGCAAGGACTTTTGTATCCGATATTTTGTCATCTTTATTTAGAGATGTTACATGCTGGTAATCGCCAAGCTGCAATCCAATTCCTAAAGACGCATCAGAATGAATTTATGAGTGATACAGAGAAAGACTTCTTAGAGGAATTATCTAGTGTATTTTCGGTGCAAGACATTGAGCTGAGACCTTTGGTAAATGCGTTCAGAACTAGAAAGTATAAAGTAGATCTGTCCGAGTCGGCACATATTTGTCTGAGACAATATCTTACCAAATATGGACACATAATATTAATGCAGGTAATATAATTATTTTTAAGTATATCCTTATTTATTAAATATCTAAATTCTGCAGAAGAATTAATCTTTTCACCTTAATTATATCAATTAAAAAAGATAATTTAAATTAATTTTGACTGCTATACATATTTTAATTAGATATACAGTGAGTTCATTCTGTGTACCAATTTGAATACGTACACATTTCCTATCATTTGTACATAAATCAAGAATATTTTTCATTTTATATAGTTTATGAATTGGAAATCTGGAAAGAGTTTATTAGTAGATTTTTATTTATATTTATAAGAAAACATAATTTATTGGAAAATGTATTTTAATGTGAAAACTTTATTTAAAATTATATTATATTGGGTTATCTGGAAAGTTCGTGCCGCAAAAGATTTAAATTTAATAAATGAAATTAAAAATTTAAATCTTCTGCGTTTTAATTTTCCTTCAAAATCGGCACGAACTTTCTGGACAACCCAATGAAAACATTTTTTACAAATTTATGATGACAATAAATATGTATTTACATTTACATTTGCGATGCAGGAATGATATTTTATTATCTTCATACCGCCGCGTGTATCTTACTATATATATTGTACACATGAGACAAGCATCCACAAATATTTTGAAAAACACTCACTCGTAAGACATATACCTATTTACACTTATTATAAATAACACAAAATAATAGTGTGGTGTCATAATAGTGTGGTGTCGATTACGATAATTCATGATACTCAAAATTAAAGTTAAAAAGTTGCTTTTTTATTTTGTTTAAAAATAAAATTAATTAAACAATAAAAACAATAGAGTTATGAGCCGAACTAGATATAAAAAATATCTCCTGTTTTTCAAAAAATAATTTGACTTAATTATGTAGAAGAGATCACAAACATTTTTCTGGACTATTTTTAAAGACTTAATAATGAGTTTTCTTTTCTTTCTGGACTTTTTAATTTTTATCACTAATTATTTTACTGTTTGGTGGTCTGTGTAATATCTATTACAAGCATTCACTTGAGTTTACCATATTTTAAATTTTAACCATTTACAATGCGCAACTCGAATTACATGATAGACAACCTGAATAGACTATCTCCATTTTAGAATGATCATTTAAAGAATGATAAGGATTGATTACAATATATTATTTTTATTATCTACATTGTTTAATTTTATAACTGGCACCATTGAAATTTTGTAAATTATTTAACATTAAGAATGATCTGATAAGGGTTAAAACGTGTTTGAAATTGTATCTATTGTTTATGTTAATTTTTATTAAACATTTAGCTCGGCTCGTAGTCCTACTGCTTTTATTGCTTAAGTTATTGAACCATTCTGTTATTAAATTCAAAACTAGTTATTTTTAGTGATAAACTTTAATTTTTTATTATTCTGTATAGATTATAAATACACACATCACAATAATTAGAAAAACAGGCAGCCTTCATCAAATGGATGGAGAAGTACCTGAAGAGAAAAGTCAAAGATATGAAACAAGTATTAATGGTCACGTGGAACAACCATCTGGTACTGGTGTGGATCGTGAAATGAGGGAATTGCAGGAAGCTATACGATTGATACAACATAATTCTCATCAAGCATTAAGATTATTTACAGTGAAAAATGCTATAGAGAAGCAAGTAACAGATCATTATCTATTTTATATGATTCTTGCCATTACTTATATTTTATATCTTCATATATTATTGCAGTGCAAGTTGTGGTCTTATTGCACCTAAAATGGATAAGTTAGCTGTAGGTTTTAGTACAGCTGAAATACGTTTATGGGCTATAGGCGATACAGTCTTGGTCAAGAAAAATGATAAGCAAACGTATGTTTCGTCTACCTGTGATATATCACCATTTTATAAATTCAACGAGCAAGAAAGCACAGTGTGAGTTACATTTTTTCCTTAATTTGAGTGTAATATTTTATTAAACAATTACATAATTTTATGATAACAGAAGAAGTGAAGCAGGAGCCATAATATTAAGAGGACATACGGATGTAGTACACGATTTAAGATTTATTCCAGAAATAGATATTCTTCTTTCTGTATCGAGTGATAAAGATATGAGAGCATGGAAACTCAATAATTATTCATGTACAGCAATATATAGGTAAGCAATGCTATTTCTTCAGCAAATCCTTTTCTCTCTCCTGCAGGCTAAAAATTCATGAAAAATTATCAAAAATATTTGCAATCCATTTCATATAATAAATTTTTAATAGAATCAAATAAAGACAAACTTGTATGTTTTAAAGTAAATCTTTTTTAAATTAAGATCCCTGTATTGATTTTATGAATATTATTGAATATTTTTATCTGCAGATTCATAACTTTTTCTAAAGTAGGATTGAATAGAAGAATAAATTGTATAAAATATTGTATATAGGGTGGTCCACTTAAATTAATCATCTTTCACTTATTTTTGATGATATAAAAAAATGTTTCAAATGAAAGTGGAACGGTTTCGAGGGAGATATTTTGATCACGTTGTTTTTTTCTAGATAGAGGTATCAAAAAGATATAAAGATCACTTCTACTTTTTTAAATGGAATTATGTGATTTTTTTAAAAAATAATATTATGCTTTTAATTATTCTGCATACAAAAGTATTAAGATACAGATATTAAAAAATCAATAGTTTACGAGATATTTCACATTTTATTCTGATACATTTTGACATGGAACATAAAATATCGTGAACTATAAATTTTTTGGCCCTAATATTTTTATGCATAGAATAATAAGATGAATCAATTGGCGTGCAAAAAATACACAGTTGATGTTAAAAAAATTATACAATTTACAATATGCAATTACGTATTTTTTTAAATAGCACCTGTGTTTTCTCCACACCAATTAATTTATCTTATTATTCTGTGCATAAAAGTACAGTTGCCAAAAAATTAATAATTAACGAAATATTTTATATTTTATGTCAAAATGTGTCAAAATAAAATGTGAAATATTTCATAAACTATTAGTTTTTTGATATCTCTATCTTTTATATGTAGAATAATTAGAAAAATCATATTAAAAAAAAATCAAACAATTCCGTTTAAAAAAGTGGAGATTCTTCTATCTCTTTTTGGAATCTCCATCTAAAAAAAATAACGTGAAAAATATGCCTTTCTCGAAACCATTCCACTTTCATTTGAAATATTTTTTTATATCAAAAATAAGCGAAGTAAGATGTTTGATTTAAGTGGACTATCCTGTATATACATTTCTAATAATGCTTTTTCTCATTGTAGCGGTCATAGTTATCCTATATGGTGCATGGATACTAGTGTGTTTAATTTATATATCGGCACAGGCTCACATGACAGAACTGCAAAATTATGGTCATTGGATAGAACATTTCCCTTGAGAATATTTGCAGGTCATTTTTTAGATGTCAATGTACGTCTTTTAACTATTACAACTTATGTTTATTTTAGGATAATATAATGATATGATTTAATTTCATTTTCTATTTCAGTGCATAAAATTTCATCCAAACGCAAGATACTTAGCGACTGGTTCCGCTGATAAAACTGTAAGATTATGGTCAAAAGATGATGGGAATCTATTGCGAGTATATGTTGGAGCGCAATCGACTATTTACACTTTAGCTTTTAGTCCAGATGGCAAATATCTGGCTGCTGCAGGTAATTATGAAAAAAAATATAAGATAAATTATCAAAATTACATTTAATGAATTATTCTTTAAAACTTAACTTTAAAACTGTTATTTAGGTGACGATAAATCCATATATATATGGGATTTAGCAACTAATGGTTTACTGACTGAATTGAAAGGTCATAAAGATACAATCATGAATGTAGATTGGAGTTTAGATAACCAATATATCGCCAGTGCAAGCTTAGACGGAATCGTACGATTGTGGCCTACTCAAGATTTCATCAAAACATTGAATGGGTATATGCTTAAATCTTTTTTTGTTCTTAAACTTAGATTTGTTTATATACATATTGTTTACTCTTTTCAGAGGATCGTCAAGTGCTATGTTGCAATCAGAAACGCCACAAATTTATTCAACGTATTGCTCAAGCATTCTCTCATTGAATTATTACAAAAAAAGTAATTCGTTAATTTGTATCGGTACTAAATAATTTTTTTATTATTTATTATCGTGCTAGTCGAATTTAAAACTTACTTTTAAATTAAATTCTTTTTTTTACCTGATACGGTATGTAATATTTTTTCAGCAAACTTGAATACTGCCTTCAATTAAAGTTAAATTGATTTTATACATTATATGATCTAAGATTTGATAATACCATCCATGTGATAAGTTTTTACAGTATTTATAAGAAATGCATCACTTTTTCAATGTGTGACAATTGAATCTTACTATACTCATTGATATTTTATTTTTCATTTTTAACGTTTTTATTATTAAAGGCATGTTAACGGTTTATTTATATTAATTAAGTCTGAACGATATTTTTTTATTTTAATTATTTTTATTTTAATTATTTTTATTTTAATCATTCATTTTTCATTTTAGTTTTCAAATGCTGCTTATATTGCACGAGATTAAATCTGTTGCCATAATATCTTACCATTAAATTTTTCACAATGTAATGAAAAAGGAGGACATTAAAAAGAGTCCGATTTTTGTCCACAAAAATGTAAGTAAAAGAAATAGCTTTTTTATAAAAAATTTTTTATAGATTTTGGCTTAAATAGAATAACATTAATAAAAAGTTCAGAATCGATAGGGAACACCCTGAAAATGCAGCATGAACTTGATATATTTAGACAAATTTCAATATTCTTGCTTACTTTTCAATTCTCCAAATGCAACAAATAATAAAAAAAAATTTTAATAATTTTATCATATTCAGGAGATCGAAATCTATAAAAGCATTATTTCTTTTACTTATATCTTTTTGAGCAAAAATCTCCCTTTTTTTAGGGATTAGAATAGGTCCGATTTCTATTCAAAAGAATGTAAAAGAAATATGTTTTTGTAAATTTTGACCTCTTGAATATGATAAAATTATTAAAAAGTTCGTGGCACTTAGTGAATACTTTGAAAAATAAGCAAGAATATCGAAATTTGTTTAAATATATTATGTCCAAATTTCAGGATGTTCCCTATTGATCCCGAACTTTTTATTAACATTATTGTATTCAGGAAATCGAAATCTATAAAAAAACACTATTTTTTTATTTACATCTTGTGGACAAAAATCTCTTTTAATATCCTCCTTTTAAGTATTTAATTGAATGAGAGAAAGGAAATATAAATTAGTAATAATTCAATGAGAGAAATTATCAGGCATTTTTTTTTTTATGTCTGTATAACTATGTAATATAAGTTTCCTGTGGGAATATTGTCTAAGAAGGGCTTATGAGAATTTTTTGTCTTGTTATAAAGACTTTTTATAAGTTATGAATAATGTTAAAAAGTAGCAAAAGAATACAAAATTTTTATAAAAATCAATGCGTATATTATTATATAATTCGCATTACATTTTACATTTGAAAAATATACTCTTCTCAATTCTTTTTCTTCTTTTTCTTTCCGGCTTTCTTATTACGAACATTAAATGACTCTTCCTTAATTTCTAAATTTCGTTTCAACGTTTTCTTAATAGAATTTTCTTCGGTGTCACTTGTATTTAATGGAGGAACACTAAAATTTGGAATCTGTAATCACATAAAAAATTATTAGATCCGTTAAAAATGTATGAATTCTTGTTTGTTCTCGCACACATGCCTCTTTCTCCTTACCTCTGGTTTTACAAGTTTAAAAAATAATTTTTCATGTTGTACATTAGAACTGTCCAAACTCATTTGTATAACAACAGGATCAAATGCTCGAAATACAACATCCCCGCAAGTTTGGGATTGATCCTCTGAATTATATACGAACGTAACAGACGATGAAGCAGAATTATTTAGATACAAAGTGCCTTCTAAACCATACTTCGGTATAAGCACTTGCAAAGCATTTTTGCGTACAAAAAGAATATATCCTTCCTCATCCTGAATCTTATTACGGAAGAATATCTATGAAACAGAAAATTTTGTTAATTTTGTTAAAAATAAATATTTCATATCTAAGGATAAAAAAACTGTCAAAAAGAAACTTTATAATAAATCGAACTAACGTGTGTGTGAAGTGCAACTGATGCTCGGCCAGCATATTGCGCCATTCGATTCCGATAATTCAGATTATGGCATAACAAGTGATTCTTCTTCTTATCCAATAATTCTGGATAAGTTGCATCAGCACCTATACATACAGCTAACAGTCGATGCACAATTATATCTGCATATCTGTAAGATACATTTAAAAAACCGTAAATTTAATAATTATGTCCCTTAATGGTTTTCAAATTACTTGCCTTCGAATAGGAGATGTAAAATGCGTGTAAATTGGACACGCCAATCCATAATGCTTAAATTCTTCCGGTTGATGCATTCCACTGATAAAATATACCGCTTGCAACATACATCGCGTAGCTAATATTTTTAACATTGTGTTGAAATAGGGATTTGATTCCTTTTGCGTTTCTTCTAATGATCGAGAAAATTCCTTACCGGTACTTGTATTAATAATAAAACCCTTTAAAATTAATTTAAAAAATATATATGTATATCTTTTATAACACTTAAATAAATACATAACATAATTGATAACACTGTGTGATAATATATTAGATTTAATCTTCAAAATAAAAATCGAAAGAAATCATTACTTTCTACAGTTTTAAAATTTTTAAATATTAATATATAATTATCTAACTAAATTTAGAATTATATAAAGTTCTATATTAAATAGTAATACCTGATTTTTAGCAGCTTTAATCAACGGTTCAAAATTACTTTGTGGTGGTTCAGGGTGTCTCCTCAACATAGCGCATTCTGGAAATTCTGCTAATATTTTTTCAGCAACACTAATGTTTGCAAGTAGCATAAATTCCTCTACCATAGAATTAGTGTCTCGCAATTTTTTTGCTTCTACATCAATGGGATCATGCGTTTCGCTATCTACTTGGAAACGTATCTCCGGTGATGCTAAAGTTAAAGCACTGCAAATAAATTATTTTATTAAATTTAACATAAAAAATTTAGTTATTGTGAAAAATAAACCGATATAACTTGGAATAATTTAATATAGATATTATATCTGAATTATGAACAATCATACCCATTTTCTAGACGTTTCTTTTTTAATTTCTTTGCCAACTGATTTAATCCTCTTAATGACTTTGCGATAGCATCTTGCTGAGTAGCATCATCAATTTTCAATTGAGCTTCTTCATATGTCATTGCTTGACGCGAACAAATTATAGATTTGCAGAATCTCGTATTAATTATATTTGCGTCAGAATCAATTTCCCATATACAGGAAAATGCAAATCGTTCTTCCTTACCCCGCAAAGAACAGAGATTCGAGCTAAGTAATTCTAAAATAAAAAAATGTTATATAATTTATGACTATCTTTAAAATAAAGTGCTGCTATCTCACCTGGAACCATGTCGATTCGTTTATCAACGAGGTATACAGTAGTAGCCCGTAACGCTGCTTCTTTGTCCAGTGCAGTCCCAGGCCTTATAAAGTGAGATACATCTGCGATATGCACACCAACATCGAAATTTCCGTTTGATAAACTTCTACAATGTAACGCATCGTCAATGTCAGTACAGCCTGGTGGATCCACAGAACAGATGTCTAAATATCGAAGATCTTCCCTTTGCGCAACATCCTATAAAAATTATATATTACTGAGTTACATTTATCTAATTATTTATACTCGTATTATGAATTATCTTTTATGTAATTAATAATCAATAACATTAGTTATTAACTAGTTTAATATACGTACCGCTTCCGTAATGATCCATGGCAGTTTTGGAAGAAAGCTAAGAACAGCATCAGAGAAACGGCTGTGTGGAACATCGTGTTCTAAAAGTAATACTTCATTCTCCGTCTCTTTATCCCCTATATTACCAAGTGCTCGTACAAAGTGACCAAGCGGGTATCTCGAATTTCGTGGCCATGAATCTAATGCGACAATAATTCTCTGCTTACTCAGTATCTCGGCCTGTCTAGTTTCAATTCTTATTTTTGGAATTTTTCTCTCAGCCGGTACAAACAAATGCCTTACATTCTATGACAACAGATAAAAATAATACAGAATAGATAAAAAGATTATTATAATGTCATAACATAAAAGATTTTTACCGTTTTAATTGCACTTGGTTGCAGTATTCCACAATATTGTCTCCATTTTCTCCTGATAATACCGACAATTTTGCCTGTTGGTATTTTTTCTTGGATTTTTGATGAACTCTGTTTGCGGAGTGCTTTCTCTTCATCTTCTGCATTGTTGCCAGCATCTGTATTTTCTTCATCTTCCAAAACAATTTCACTAGGTGATGACCACTTATCATCTGGCAGCATTTCAACTGCGACTATATCACCATCAACTGCTCTGTTCAGATGAGCTCGTCCTTGCACAAATATCTAAGACAATAAAAATAAAACAATAGAAAGAATGATACTTGTAAACAATTGTTACATATACATTGTCAAATTTAATGAAAAATTGATTATAATGTTTAATATATGAGAAAGTTTCGAAAGTCTTAATATAACAAAAATATAATTTTGAAGTTTTAGTTTTATATTTATGTGATACTCAAAATGGCGTTTTTAAAAGATTTAAAAAGAATTATGATGTGTGTCTTGAGCGGTTTGATTATTTCATTATCACTTTCTAAATAGGCATTCAATAATTCTCTTTTTAAGGTTGACAATATTGATGCTTTTATTGATTGATGTATTTAAATATTCATAATTATGTATCTTACAGGTTTTTCTCTGCCTTCGACATTTACATTTCCTTCAAGAAAATTTTCTCTTGATGCCAAAAATGTTCCTTGCAACAATTTTCCAGACGATATGCCATTGTGCACTTCCGTGGGTGATAGATGGCAGGGAAATAATTCTGGGCCTTGAATATCCGAAGAGTAAGAACGTTTAGATAATTTATCCAGCAGAAAACTTGCATTTTCCAACGACGCAATATAATCTTCCACTGTGAAAAAGATGCATTATTCTAAATATCACATTTGTATCAAAATAATATAATTTAATAGAATAAAATCAAATATTATATATCTTACTCGATACAACAAATAGTCCCTCTTCAGCTGCACGTGTTTTATTTTCTACATCGTCTGTTAACAAAACAATATTTATGTTGTTATTATCAGAATTCAAATGGGTATTGTACCATTTAACTGCAACTCGTATTGCTCTATCATTACGATCGTTTGTCTTTTCACCCGGTTCTCTTTCAATATAAGTTTCCCTGAAAGTATGTAACATTTTATAAAATAATTATTATACAATACAATATAAAATCTAAATATATCTACTTAAATATATTTAGATTTATATATCCAAATTTAATATATCAAAAATATATTGTAAACAAAATTTCAAGAGCAAAATATAAATCAAATACATATCAAATACATAATCTTTCTCCTCTATGTAAATTATTATATATATATATATATATACCGATGATGTTCATTGATGAATAAAAAAAATTTTCTTGTTGCATTCCCTATAATATGCTTTAATTTTTTATATACAGTCGCACTTTTATGCCGAATCTCTTCCAATACTGTTTGCAAGATGATCACATTGGTAATAATATTTTCCTCCAATATGTCTATCTATAATTAGAAATCAAACAATCAGACACTCTAATAGAAAATTCATATAAAATGATATGCCATATTATAATGTATTTGATATAACTACTTACTTGATCCAGAATTATATTTGTATCAAGTACAAGAAAATATGGACTTGGAATTAAGGAAGACTTAGCACCAGCGTCTTCCATATCCAATATCATATCCCGAGGCCTCGCTTTGCACTTCATACATGTTTTAGAGCCACAGTAAATATCATCTCTGAGATAGTGTTCTCTGACAGTCTGATACAAATGAAAAATTACCATTTTCATTAAGTTTTTGAATAAAATATGATATATATGAGTTTATTCTGAGCAAATTTAATTATATTTAGAATTAAAATATACTCAAAAAATTTCTTAAAAAGTTTTCAAAAGGATAAATTAACACCTCTACATACCTTAAATATATTCCCTCCCTTTGTTTTTCTGAAAAAAACCTTTGTCGTTAACATGTCTGCACGCGTTCATTTAAACGCTGTTAACACAGCGCGAATTTCTCTTTTTAATAGTTTCTTGATAATTAATTCTTCTCAAAGCTATTGAGATGAGATTCAAGTTATAAAAAAGCTGATTATTCAAGTTATAAGCTGATAACAGGTTAGGATGCATGTGATGGTAGAAGATCATCAAGTACTTGTGACGGCCGAAAGATGTCACTCTATCATTAAATGCGCTTGGCGTGCTTTGAATTTAAATAATTAGATGGCACTAGATGATTAATTGACTGCTGAACTGACTGATGTTGCACTGCTTGTCCACCATAGTTCAGCAGTCCAGAGATTGTATTCTTAAAAAAATATGGAGCCGTATAAAAATACTGTAGTATATGCAAAGTTGGAAAGTTACTCATAAATTACTTTTTAAGTTATCTTGTATGTGTTTGTTAAAGAAAATAAGTATAAAAAGTAATACAAAATTTGATCAAACTATAAAATATCAGTGTAAAAAATAAAATACGCAAACTTATTGTACTCAAAATTTCTACAATAAAAATTATAAGTAACTTTCTTAATTCTTAATAATATACATTACATATTTGATAATTCTTTTTTAGTATTTTCGTATGCAATATTTTTTAAGAATAACTCTAATGATAATTTTTTTCAAAATTTTTCATATAATTTTTCAAAATTTCTATATAATTTTTTAGACTTTCTATATAATTTTATAATTTTTTCACGTTTTTTATACGAATTGGAACATTTCTCAGAAAATCTACATCTTTTCTCAGAATTTTTCATAATTATAAAAGATCATAAGATTTCTAAGACTTTTTATAGTTTAAATATAGTTTCTGAAAAAATATAATTATAAAATCTAAAAAATTTTTTTTAAATTTGTGGGATAAGAAATTTCAGAATATTTCAAAATTTACTTAATGAAAAATTCTGAGAGAAGATTTTTCGAATATTTCTGAGCATTTCTGAAAAATGTTCTAATTCGTATAAAAATTATAAGAAAAATTTTCATCAGAGAAGGCCCGCAGTTCGTCTCAAATTTATCTTCATGCTTTCTTCATGCAATGTAGGTTTATTTTCTGTGGTTGAATTAGTGTACACTTTTAGGCGATCGGTTTACCTCTATTTTCAGTTCATTAAGCGACCAATCAATATTCTAATAGCTGAAAAAAATATAATTCGATTCCTCATATTATTCTGTCGAAAAACATCTATACATACTTAATTTTTTTATGTGATCATTGAATGATAGTTACAAACAATTTTTTGTTCAAAAAATTTAAATTGCGAATAAAAATTTCGTGAATAAAAAATTTTATAAGCCTAATTGGAAAATAGACATTTTTTGTTTCTGAGATTTTTTTGTTTAAATCAATATTTTTTGATAAAATATGTCTAAACTTGAAAAATGACTACTTTCATGATGTTTTTTCTCAGAAACTAGTCTAATTAGTATGAATAAAAAATGAAAATATTCGGTCAGTCTTAAACTATAGCAAAAATTTTATTTTATTTTGATCTGTACTGGTTATTGATAGTGAGAACTTTATAAAATGCTGAAGTTTTCACTATCATATATAATTAATAGTACAGATTAAAATAAAATAAAATTCTTATTATATTTTAAAACTAGTCGAATATTTTTGTTTTTTTCATACTAATTGGATGATTAGTTTCTGAGAAAAAAATCATGAAGGTAGTCATTTTTCAAGTTTAGACATTTTTTATCTCAAAAAATATTAATTTAAACAAAAAAGTCAAAAAAACTTTGAGACAAAACATGTTCATTTTGAAATGTCCAATTAAGCTTACAGAATTATTTCGAAATTTTTATTCGAAGTTTAGATTTTTTTAAACAAAAAATTGTTTATAACTATGACCATATAAAAAATACAGTGTATATAGATGTTTTTCCGCAGAATAATATGAGGAATCGAATTAAATCATTTTCAGTCATTAGAATGTTGATTGATCACGGTTAGTACACTTTCTAAGCGACTTTTGAGAGTAAACGGTTCACTTATTTTGGAATTTAAAATAAGAAAGATAGATATAATGTATATTTGATATTTGTCGAAGGTGAGATAGAGAGTTCTAGTGCAGAAACAAAAAATAGAAATAAATAATTAATTTGTTAGAAAAAAAATCTGAACATTACAGATACAACTCTGACAGAATTCTGATTGTTTAGTTGAAAAAATTAACTCAAAAATTTCAAAATTGCAGCAAAATTTTTATCTATTATATAATTTGTCATACCTAATCTTTTTCTTCGTATGTATGTTAAATAGCAAGAAATAAACAATTTTATAAAAGTTAATAGAATAATATATAAGAATTATTTGATAAGTTAATTACTAAATTAAATTAAATTAATTGGATATAAGGAATTAACAGACCCGTTAGTCTTAGAAATGCGTCTTAGAAATGAGTTCCGCTGAATCAGTCTCGCTTTAGACTTGGATCGAATCAACGAACGTGCTTCTGTTCGACAGCGGTCCTGTCCCGATTGACTTATTCGTGAAGGGAGCCTTATGTTATTCGTTTGGCCCAATCTATCGCTCGACGTGGGAGGGAAGGGACAAGGGAGAAGGCAAAGATTTTTACGAGCGGTGGAGACTGCGGCGAAGAGCTCGCGCGTGCAAGCAACGCCCATCGCGGCGGAGTAAAGGATAAGGCAATATTGTGCGACGGCGGGTCGCCTTTAATGTAAACATTTACGCCTCGTGGCAACGCTAAAATATGAAGCCGTCGCTCGAGACGGGAGCCACAATCTAGCTCCAAATAATTTATGAGGTCCCCTCACCGAGACGACAATGTCCTATCTATGATAGTCCTACCTACACTGAGAAAATTGTCTTGAAAATTAGACTAACCAAAAGAATTAATCTAATTATATCAATCAGAATTCCGGTTATCTCAATTGCAAGGTTGGATAAATTAATATTTTTTTTAACTGAATAAGGTTAAAGTTAATGGCTTTACAAAATTAATAAAGTTAAGTTAAAAGTTGAAGGAATAAAAATTAACTTAGTAAGTTAAGTCAATATTGAATTAACTTAAGTTAAAAAAAAAATTATTTTTTAGATCATAATGTCCTAATTTTTCTTAAAATGAGATAAATAACTACAATATAGATTATTAAGTAAATTAAATTTTTAATTTTTGTATTCATATGCGATATAAGTATATAACACATAACGTATATAACTATAAGTTATATAACATTAAAAAAACAATCAGCATAGAAAAGATACAAGATCAATGATTACTTTTTAATAAGTCTTAAGCCATAAGAAATTGACCAATTACAATCGAATGCGAGAAGAATATTTGACTGTAATTGATCAATTTCTTATGACTTAAGACTTAAAACACCTATTGTAGATCCGGACTAAGACTTATGGTATAAGGCATAACCACATAAACCAATCTATATTAGAGCATCTTAAGAAATTACTTAAAATGATCTTAAAATATGAACGGATTACGAATATACGCCCTTAATTTTATTATATCTTATTATTTTTCTATGATATTTAAAAGAGATAAAAAAATTTTTTATCTTAAAAGTTAAAAAGTTAACGTTTAAAAGTAACTTAGTTAAGTTAAAATTTAATGCATTTAAAATTAACTAAGTTAAGTTAAAAGTTATTAACTTTTTAACTTTTTTTTTTAACTTTTAATGTTTTAACTAACGTTTTAACCAACCCTGCTCAATTGGAATTTCTAATAGATTTTAACCAGAGAATTCTGATTCGTCTATTTTCAATCAGAATTTCAATTAATTCAACCAGATATTTTTCTCAGTGTATGTTCTGCGCTATTTGGGAGACCTATATTCGAAGAATTCATAGAATCTTTGCTCTCGTTTCAACCAATCATTCGATCTATCGTACAAACAAATGTATGAAATTAAAAGATCATAAACAAAACTTTCCGACAATCTTTTCTCTTGAGACTGTGTCTCCCAAAAAATATACCAATTAAGTTAAGAGAAAGTTAAAATGACTTTATTTTGATGTTATGAAAGTTAAAATAATGATTTTTGATTACAATTAAACTTTGACTATTTATTGACGTTAAGAATCAAAACAAAGTCATCTTAATTTTTTTGTTAACTTTTGTGTGTTCTTTGGGTTGGATCTCTTATTATATATGAAAACTGCAATGTTACGTGATGAAAAAAACATCAAAATTTGAGAAGTGCGCTTTGTCAACAAACAAATATATACATATATATATATATGTGTAGTAAAAGCGTAAAATTTAGTAAAGTCGTGATATTTTGATGAAAAAAATATCTGATATTCTTTAGTTATTTTTTTATAAAGAACCTTGTAAAAATATTTTTATAAAACTAAAAGTTTTATAAAAACATTTTATATTGTTTTTCATTTCATTATAAAATAATGAGTGAATAATGTGTAAAGTAATAAAAAATATATTAAATATATGATGGATAAGTTTGATTTTATTACATTATACAATAGATATTTTCAATTAATATTTTCAAAATTTCGACCAGCAGTGTATAAATAAAATTTAAAAATTATCAAACTATAAAAATCTCATCTAAATGCGCAAAATAATACATTTTAAATTAACATATATACTCTGTTAGAAAAACATCATCTAGTTTGCATTTGCTCGTATTCTAAGTCGTTTTCCTCCAAATTTTTGCATTTATGGCTTTTCCTAATTTTCCTTGCTTCCAATTCGCTCCAAAGTTTTTCCAGATAGTACAAAAAGTCAAGGAGAATTTAATCATATCATCAATTCTGAATTCATTTTCAGATGCAAAAAGAATTCTTTTTAAAACTTTTCAGAGAAAGAATTTTTTAATCTGAAAATAAATTCAAAATTATGATATACGACTGAATTATTTTTCTCTGTGCTATCTGAATCTCCTTGTCTAGATATTTTGTTGGTTCTATTAAAGTCTTGTTCTTTTCAGTTGGATTTGCACATTCATCTTTTCTCCTTTTCTCTCCACTGTGGAGAGAAAAGGAAGAAAGATGAACGTGAAAGAGCTTTAGCTGAAAAGAACAGACCTTATGCGAAGAAGAATAACTGCCATAACGTGAACGTTCCGTATGCGAGACGAGGAGCTTCCAGTCACGGCTATACGTCCCGCTATAACGTCCCCGCAAGGAACGTGACCGCGTAGTAATCGCCCCTGTCTCGCCTCGCCGCGACAAACGACTATAAAATGGCAGTAAAACCGATGTGGGGGGATGAGCCCAAATACGGGACTAAGGTAGAAAGAAAGAGAAAAATAAGGAGAGAAAGAAATCAGTTCGGGTCGAGAGGGTTAGTTTGCTTTGACATTACCCAATCAAAACAAGGACTCCTTCTCGCATTTCTCCCGGCTATTCTCCAACGTATATAAGCGAATCGAAGGATAAAGGCTCTTTAGTTGCTACGATTTATCGCCTTTTGATAACTACTTGCTTGAGAGCGCCGAGAGATCGATGCAAACACATTTGAGATTTTGTTGCTGTTGAAAAGCAACTCTTCGTGAAAGTGTAACTGGATCTTTCGAAAGAGTTAGAACACTCTAACACAGACTTCCATATAAAGCGGTTTTAGATTCCTCTCGTAATACGGAAAAGTTACGAAATTAGAATTTATAAAGAACTCATATTTGCACAAAAATAACACATTGGAACAAATTTTGATCAAATAAGAGAAAGATTTCTGTTTTAAAGCGGATAATGTTTATATGTCAATTTGCAAATATATTTTTTCAGTTTTATAAACTCCGCGTCGATTCAGTTATCGGACTTGAAATGCAATCATAAACTGAAGCTAGAAATAGCATTAATTTACACAACACATTTACACACAATATAAATACATTGATCGTCAATTTAATAATAATACTAATATAAGTATTTGAAATAAAACATCGCAAAGAATTTATTGCAAAAAGTATCTCACGTCAACCGGGATTAAATTTTGATTAACTTTTTATTTCTCAATAAATATAGATAATGGATGCATGTTTCTTGTAAGGCTTTTTCAAGAGATCCTAAGTAGCAAGTCGTTATTTTAATGTCGATAATCATTTTAAATTATTGACACCATGTGTCCTATTTAAAATATAATAATGATGTCATCTTTTTGATCAATTAATGATTCATTTGTTTATGACGTCTTTATACAATATTTAATAACATCGAATAAATGGCCAATTGTCGACATATTAGTAACATTATTAGTGATCAATTAATAATACAAAAATAATGATGTATTTTTAATGTCACTTTATGACGTTGTGTGATAAGAAATATAAGAATTCACGTCATTTCATTTTTACGATATTTAGACGTCAAAGAACTTATTATGATTTATTCTTAAAATGAGATAGAAATTACAAAAGTAATTGACTTTACTAGAATATTTATAACTTCAACATCTAGCAAATTTGTTCATTTTTGTAATTTTCTCAGGAGCGGTATAGATTCATCATAAGAATAACTAATTAATGATGACATCTTGTTACTGTCCATAACACGAAAAAAAAGATGTATTTTTTACATCGACTTATGATATTATGTACTTGTGGCAAACCCACGTTATTTTTACGATGTTTGAAAGTCGTTTTAAAAGTCACATTCGTCATAAGAATGATTAATTAAATGACATTAAATAGACCTTGCTACCTGGGGTTTTAGCCGTCGGTCAGATACCTTGGATAATACTAACCGATGGTACCGTAACTTTCAAGCATCATAACTTAAAAAGTGTTTAACAAAAAACTATTTTTTTATAGCGTTTTGGAAAACTCTCGACATCTGCTATTAGATTTTGGAAACAAAAGTAGGGTATTCTATTAAAAAAAATCAATGTAATCTTGATCTGATCTTGGTGATGCAACCCAAAATCAAACTGATAAGATCATTAAATAGATCTTTTTAAACCCTATAATTTTTGTCTAAAACATTTTTTTCAAAAATGCATACTTTCCGAGATATTTAGCAGGCCTGGAACTTTTGGGCACTGTATGTTTTTTTTATTAAATTCGATTTATTCCAGATATGATTACGCGCCAATAACTTTCGATTAATTTTAACTAATTAGATTAGAAAGAAAGAAAGAAAATAAGAAACTTATTGCGAATAAATTTTGCAATTTCTTATTTTTTTCTTTGTTTCTTTCTAATCTAATTTATTATTATTAACGGGGGATTATTAGCGTTTCAGAATGATTGTATTGAAAGTCCGAAAGTTCGGCGTGCAATCATATCTGGAATAAATTGATTTAATAAAAGAATATATAAAAGAATATATATATATTATTTGAAACATCTAATTTTGATTGATCATAGCTTTCTTTATCGTATTTGATGTATTCACATATACAGTTTAGCGCCGACAGTGTCTTTTGATACGGTCGTGCTTGAAAATCTTATAATGTTTATTATATTTATATTACTCATTTCAAGAATTATTGAATATTTTTACTAGCTAATGTTGGGATATAAATCATTTTTAATATCTTTTCCCTTTCAAATTTATAAGTTAATGAAGGCATCTCGGAACGACTATATGTTGGTGCCTAGGAGCGACAAAATACTTAATCCGTCACTGGCTGTAATTGAGGATTAAAAATAATACAATTATTTTTTTATATTTTATTATGTTTTTCTCGGAATGATGAAACAATCGCTTCGAAAGCAGGACGTCTAATCATACATTATTATGTATTACAGAGAGGCCAATTAGAATATATCTGTAATGGATATCGATTTAAAAAGTCAATCGTCGTTCTTAACGGACCAACTTGTCGACAATAGCGACCGCAGCCACGGCGGGAGGGGGAGAGAGTGGTATGAACAATCGAACACGACCGGCCGGTCGATGTTACTAAACATGGTCATTGTGCCGGGTTAACAATACCCCGCTATATCAGCAACATTGGCGTCCGTAAGTCCCAGCATTTGGTCAACAAATCGCGCACCCGGCCATGAGGCAGCTGAAAAATATCCGCGGCCGCGACTTGACCACCGTTGTTCCCATTTGTTTCCCTTCTGTCGCCAAACTCGCGTGATCCACGATTTCCCGTGGATCTCCCTCTCGCTCCTGATAAATCCTCCGTTCTGAGCTAAATCGCATGTAATTAAGATGAAATACATGAAATTCTTAACCATTTCCTACCTCCTGTTTTTTTAGAGTCCCTTCAGACTCGCTTATTGAAACCATGTTAAAAAAATATTTGTTTAAATTTAATTCATGCGCACTTTAATAAATATAAATTCATATTAAACAATTAATTTTTTCAAAATTTTAAGTATTTTTCCCACCTATAATGTACATTAGATCTCAGATAATGTCGATTAAAATTAATTTTAATGAATAATATCTTCTAATTTGATGTACACAGAGTCGAAAGGAATTAAGAACCAAAAATTTTTTTGAATCTACAAATATCATTATTCTTTGTACATATTGAATTTTAATATTTTAAGCCTCTTTATTTGAACGTTATATCGGCTACTTTTCTTTCAGGAGATATATAGTCTATCTTTGTTACTCATTAAACTTTGTCATTATTAATTGCATCGTTTTCTAAAAGGAATGCATCAATGTGAATTTGTGTTGGTGATCGTGGCATAGAAAGTTATATGCTGCTCTTTGTGCCATCCGGATTCAAGTCTACTCTCAATACATAATACATATCAAATAATTAAATCAAATAATTTAATCACTTCTTGAAGGGAATGAGTATTCTTGCCATGAGAACTTTTTTAAATAGCTCATAATCGATATTAAAACTGGTGAAAAAAATTCGCTGAAATTATTCCACGTTTTGGAACATTTCAGCGAAATTGCTGCAAATTGCTGAATTTTCATTGAAGTGAATTTTTCAGCTGACATACTGAAAAATTGAAACTTGAAACTGAACTAAAATTACTCTAAAATTTCCTTGAAATTTTGTTGAAATTTTTCTGAACTTTTTACTAAAATTTTTCTAAAATGTTGAAATTTTACCGAAAAGTATTCCAAAACGGAATAATTTCAGAATTATGAAATTATGTTCTTAAAGAAAAATTAAAAAATACATAAAGGTAATGTTATTGTTTTTGTTAACATTAAAAATATTGCAGAAGTACATTTTTTAGATCGATTTTAAAGAAGTAACGGAAAAGTAACGAAAAGTTAAAATTTTTTCACATAACGGTAACTGTAAAAAGTTACTTTTAAAAATCGGTAATTAATAATTTTTGTTTATTAACGATAACTTGTTATTTTTTCTTCAGTAACTATAATTTGTTATTTTTAAAAAGTAATTGTCCTTTCTCTGCATACGAAGATATTAGAGAAATCTATAATACGTAACGACCTATATAAGGTCGTCAAAAGTTACAATGAAATTAATGCTTAGTCAACACTAACACTGATAAATGACGGCCAAGATTCTGTCAACCAGTATCATCACTGACAAGGTCATCACTGACAAATGACTGGCTAAAATGAGAGATCAGTACCATCTATCAGTATCCAAGTTATCATTCAGTACTGCCCCAGATAGTATAAATATATGCTTGTCATAATGAGAACTTTATGAGAACTTTTTTAGGAGAATATTTATCTTTATAATGTTCAAATGATATCTCATAATAATCATTTATCAGAAGTATCTACTAGAGAATTTCTATCTATTATGAGAACTTTTGTATCTACTAGGAGAACTTTTTAAAACATCTCATTTCAGAGATTTTTTGAAATTTTTCTTTAAAACGATATATCATGCTTAATGATATTAATTTCTCTCATAAAAGATATTATGTTATATAATTTTTGAACCATGCAAATGCGAATGTGCTGCTATTATTTGATACACTTCAAAAACTAAATATAATTATGATATCTTTATGAGAAATTCATTTATTGTCATTTTAAAAGATATCATAAAGATAACACTCTTTTAAGAAGCGAACTTATAACTTTACCCATAAAATTTACGCACAAAATACTAAAGGATAACGAAAAGATGTCTAAACGACGAAAATATGATTATTTTTAGGTTGTCTTTTCAACAAGACGAAAAGATGATTATATAAGATGCCCTTTAGTTTTGTTTGAAAAGACAACTTAAAAAAGGTATTTTATATCTTCTTTTTCTGGTTGTCTTTTCGATAAAAATGATTAAAAGATCTTTTTGTATTATCGAAAAGAGAAAAAGGAACCACAGTAGTGTCATTGCGTTTGGCTCAGCAAAAAATATCTTTTCGTTGTTTTGGTGCTTTTCATTCATTCGCAAACAGTACGTGAGATCAGACGGACGTGGTGGAGTTCAGGTTCTCATGTTTGAAAACCATATATAAGAAAAAATAAAAGGTGCAGCATTATGAGAAATATTATATACTTGTGTTCGAATATTAATGAAATATTTTTGAAGTCTTCTTTCAAAAGGGACTATGATGAAAGATAAGTGGCTTTTGCAGGATACGCCAAGCATTGCAGAACACATAAGTGGGATGTATATTGAGTCATATGATATATTTCGTTTAATTTTGTGTAAAATTAATTCAAATATCTAATGTTATTAAATGTTATAACCCAACAAATCAATCGTTATATAACTTAGAGAGCACATATAAAGAACAATGTTGTATTGTGTGGTTATGTAAACAAGATGTAAGTGTTACATAACTTTGAGAGCACTTTAGAAGAACAATATTATACATACATATATTAACTCATAACATTTATTTAAAAATATAATGAAACATACTTAAATCAAACTACATATCACACATATAACAACTGTAATCTTTCAAGAGTTGCGTTCTAAAATTCAATTCTGTCAACTCGAGTATTATTTTATTCTTGTTGGTCATCAAATGTTGAATAAAGATAAAGGATATTCGAAATTGATAGAATCAAGTTTTGAAACGCACCCCTGCAATATAAAAACTGCTATATAACTGATATAAGATATTAATAACAGATATATATGCAAACATATTGATTCTTATTACATATAATGGGAGAGGATCAGAAAATTTACATTGATATGTAATATGTGAATATATGTATGTATGTAAATGCATATTTATCTGGTACATTTCGATTGAATTTTAATCAGTATAGGACTTTTCGCCTGCAGAGCATTATGCATATATATATGTTTTAAATCCCTTGCTATGGATTGTTTGCGTTTTAGTAAATTGCTCAAATCACACAAAACACATAATTAATTTCTAATAATTATTACTATTTTAACACGCAATTATATCCAACAGAATATCCAATTGCATCATGTATCGCAGACTTATATATAAGATAAATATGCATAGTCTAATTATAATGACAGT
>NW_012130104.1:2102421-2111216 GCF_000143395.1 Atta cephalotes | reverse complement strand
TCTCTCGTTGTATTGCGGCCGTTTGTCTTTCAATGCTCGGCTCAAACGCATCAATTGCGTTCGATACCGATTGCCTGTGATTGTTTCAGTCGGTTTTAACAGTTCATAATACACTACGCCGAGCTGGTCCCACCAAATACAGAGCATGACCTTGGACGTCAAAATCACCGTTCTTGAAGCGTTGACACGTTCTTTCACTAATAGCGGCCTCATTATAAGTATTTGAGAGCATTCGATGAACCTCAGCCGCAGATTTCTTCATATTGAAATAAAAAATTAAAACCTCCCGCAAATGACGAGAATTTGGCTCGTAAACTGACATTTTCAATCGAGAATAACTTTATGATGCAGACACAAATCGACTAATGTTTCTATGGGGTTATGTTGACAGATGCCCAAGTTTATTGTATGACGTCTATGATCTATTTATTTCGATTACCACTTATCGCTAAAGCCATCTATAGAAAAACGGCGGAAGCAAAGTTGTACACCTAATATATATATATATATATATATATAAAACACGCTTTTCCTATATATATATAATTTAATTAAAATTAAATTATTTTGGCCAGTATTTTGGACTTGTCAATATTTGGACTTGTCAATAACACTATAGCTGCTATAATCATTATAATTATATATATCATTATAATTAGACGCATATTTACCTTATATATAAGCCTGCGATGATGCAATTGGTTATCCTGTTGAATATAATTGTGTATTAAAATAGTAATAATTACTAGAAATTAATTATGCGTTCTATGTAATGCAATTCGAGCAATTTAGTAAAACGCAAGCAATAGCAGGGATTTAAAACATATACAATACGTGCATAGTGTGCTCTGCAGGCGAAAAATCCTACCGACTAAGATTCGATCGAAATGTATCAGATAAATGTGCATTTACAAATCACATACATATTTACATGTTACATATCAATATAAGTTTTCTGATTACTCTCTCATCATATGTAACAACAAGATTCAATATGTTTGCATATGTACCTATTATTAATACCCAGTCAGAAATGATAATGGAATCAACATCGAATTGATTTGATATTTGCGACGTCGAATCGACATTCAATGTTGATTCCATTATCATTTCTAACTGGGTATCTTATATACGTATCAGTTATATAGCATTTTTTATATTACTGGAAGATTACAATTATATGTGATATGTGTGATATATATTTTGATTTAAATATACGTTTCATTATATTTTTAAATAAATGTTATATGTGTAATGGAGAAATATAACATTGTTCTTCTAAAGTGCTCTCAGAGTTATGTAACACTTACATCTTGTCTACATAACCACATAACATTGTTCTTTATATATGCTCTCTATGTTATATGTTGGTTTGCTAAGAAAAATCCGAATAAGAATCAAAATGTATGGATTTTGTATGAGAGATTGAATAAAGGAAATATTTCACATCCAATGCATGACTTATATAGGCATTAATTTATTGATCTATTTATTTCAAAGGAGCATTAATTCAACGTAATAGAATTTTTCAACGTTACGTTTTAAGTTTTAAGTTTTAAAATGGCGTTCTTAAGTTTCCACTGTGATTGGCCAATTCGCTTACTGCTTAAGTCTTTCTGCCTTAAATTTTTTGTGTACCATAGTCCTAATTCTACTTATATGCCATTAAGTTATATTCTTAGTTTCAATTTCTCTCGAATTATCATTCGAGATTATATGTGCGACTTCACATGTTATGACATACATATTAGAAGTCTTACTCTCCTCTACCTCTGGTATCTAATCCAGAATTAACGATAATGGCTGCGTTCTGCAAATCGCACATTATTCATCATGCGCGTAGGACATGAACATTCCGCAAAATACATCATTGCGTCATGATTTTATCATGGCTATGATATATAACCTATATGATACTACCTATATTATATCCCAAGATTTATTAAGTATTTAAAATCGAGAATTAACTTTTTTTTTATCTTCTATTATTGTCGGTATCTTTTTTGTCGATGTTTATCGAAAATTTTTTTTTTCTGATTTGAATGATGACAAACACGATTTTAAATATTAAATATAATCGCAATTATTCAGGAAGATAGATTTAAACAAATAATAAATTCCTAAAGTTAAAAACTACATAGAAAATGTAGTTAATCATCTAAATGCTGAAGACTTTAAACGCCATTTTCGGTATACAATGTGAAAAAATAATTTACAATAAATACAAATATTTTTTCTATTATTTCCAGATTTATTATTGTGGTCTTTAATATTCTTATATAAATACATTTTAAACAAACCATCTTATTGTTATTCTGCATTGCGATCTTTTGTAACTTAGGATTAATGTTATTTATTTTTTTGGCAACAGTTTCCCAAAATTGTCCTTGTTTCAGGGTCCGGTCTAAATACATGATCCTTGGTTTAAATACAAGTTTTAAAATCACATAGAAATCTAATAGATTAAAAAATTAATAATGACGTATTATATTTTTGACAAGTCAACAATTAAAATTTTGTCGATGAATTAATATTGAAGACGAGCCATACTTTATTTTTAAAAAACTATTAGTGTAAATGTGATTTCAAAAACTTATTAAGAATGTTTTAAATAAGTAATGATATAAAAATTTAATGTCGTAATGTTTTATATTTGAACTATTCTCTTGTAGCTTGATATATTGAACATTTCCGATATTAATTTTTCCCCAAATATCTTTCACAATTATCTCGCATTCTATCTCGCGGCATTCTATTTCGTGGAAAAATTCATTCTTAGGAATGTATTTTTGAAAGCTTTAAAGTTAGTTCTAGAGTCTACATATTTCACTTTTGATAACAAAATCTATAAACAAAGTTTGGGACTTCTATGAGCTCTCTGTTGACTCCTATTATTGCTAATTTAATAATGAAAGATCTTCAGAGAAAGAAGCATTGGAGAGGTTTGGTTACGAATTACTTTTCTATTGTAGATATGTTGACGACGGTAGTTTCGAATCACCTTATTAATAAGTTTTTTAGTATTTTTAACTTATTACACTCGGAAATACAATTTACCTTGGAGGTTGGTGAAAAATAATTTTCTCGATGTCACGATTAATGCGAATTGTAAATTAAAATTTAATGTTTTTCACACATAAGCCAACCTTTTAAGGCCTCTATCTTAACTTTTTATCTACCCTCCTTTTACTCCATCCTCTGTCTCAAAAGAAGGATGTTTTGATGCACATGATAGAGAATTTTTATTATCTCATCCTAAATATTATGAAGAGAACTTAAATTTTATTATCAAAACGTTTTTAGATGATTATCCCATCAAGTTTATTTTTAATAGTATCAATTATTGACTTAGATCTCTAATCAAACAAAAAATTCTTATCAGTCAGTTCGTCGTGGCAGATGTCTTTTTCGTTGTCATCTGGGACTCATGTCGTCTTGTCGTCCGAAAATGCGAGCCTTCTACGCGTTCGTTGTACTCTTGGTAATTGCCGTGGCCATGGCGAAGGTGTATTTCGACGAGAAATTCAACGATGATTTCTGGGACAAACATTAGGTTTATTCTGAGCATCTCTTGGTAAAGAAAAAAAAAAAATTCGGAAAGTTTATTTTAAGCTATGAAATGTTCTGAAATGATCAAGAAAATAATAAAAGGATCCAGATGTTGCAAGAGAACGCAAGGTTTTGCGTTCTCAGTAAGAAATTTATTCCACTTAATAATAAGAATAAATCCTTGTTATTCAATTTACTAATAAATATATTAAATAAATATATTAAATATATATTAAATATATTAAATAAATATATTAAATATATATAGAGAGAGTAAAGTATGAACAGAACATTGACTGCGAAGATGGATATGTTAAAGTATTTGATTGTTCTCTCGATCAGAAAGATATATGCATGGTGAAAGCTCTTATCAGATTATATTTGAACCGGATATTTGTGGATCTGGAACCAAAAAGATTCATGTTATCTTTAGCTACAAATGAAAGAATCTTCTAATTAACAAAGATATCCGTTGCAAAGATGATATTTGTACACTCTGATTGTCAAATCTGATAATATCTACTAGGTACTTATAACGAACTAGGTACTTCATAACGAAGAAGGCGAATTAAAAGCTGATTGGAATTTCCTCCTTCGATTAAAGATTCGATTAAGGACGAAAAAGATTAAGGATTCATCTCAAACCAACTGAAGCAATTAAATCCGAAGATTGGGATGATGAGATGAACGGGGAATAGGAATCCCATGATCGATAATTCTGATTATAAGGGTAAATGGAAATCAAAACAAATTGAGAATCCCAACTATAAGGGATCTTGGATCCCGATCATCCCGAGATTAACTACTCCGAATACACGCCCGATCCTGAATTGTAAACCGTGATGATCTGCGCTATTGGTTTTGATCTGTTGCAAGTTAAATCTGATATCATTTTCGATAATGTTTTGATCACCGACGATCCGAAAGTCGCGCAAATTTGAAGAAGGTATCTGGAAAGGTGAGAAGATAAAAGAATCACATGATGAGGAAAAGAAACGAGATTTAGAAGTCTTTTCAAGAAAAATGAAGATAATAAGGATGATGAGGACGATGAAAACGTAGATGAGGAAGAGCACACTCACTCAGATAATGATGCGCATGACGAATTATAAATAAATGTGTGAACACAAACACAGACTGTATTCCAGGAGCTGTGGTTGCGACACGCGCTAAATTCTCCCACAAGCACAAAATTGTAATCTAAAAATACAATAGCAAGAAAGCAGGATAATATCCTTGTTGATTATGTCGCCCGTCCATAAGAATATCATATTGAATTCCGTTTTAAGCTTTTAAATAAAGAAATCTCGCCTGATTTTGCCAATGTTTTTGGCCTTGGTATCACAGCACCTAAAACATTCTTAGCTGCCCAAAAACTAATATTCGAATGAATTTATTATTTTGAAATATTATACCCTTAGCTCAAGTGATCTACATTTCTGCAAAGTGTGTGCTGGAAAGAACAGATATTAGAAAATAGAAAATACAAAAAGAGAAGTGTAGAGAAACAAAAGAATCATCTAGCCCGTGTCACCATTGGCGCAGCTCCACAAGACTCTTATGCCCGTTTCCACCAATATAAAGATTAATTTTAATCTCGGTTCAATTTACTCTTCGTCTTTTTCTAGTTCTAAAGAAAAAGACGAAGAATAAGTTGAACAGAGATTAAATTTAATTTACATTGGTGGAAATAAACATAAGTTGTTCCATTTTTGTTTGTCAAGTATTTTTATATACATTAAAAGGTAATTAAGATGTAATTTAAATAACACGATGCTATATAATATATATAATATATTATATATAATTATTGTATATAATATATACATTATTTCAATTTCCGTACAATGTACATGTAATTCAAAGGAAAAGAAAATCACTTCAATTATTAAAAAAAAAGGGAAAACGTAAGAATGATAGATGTGCAAATGTGATTGAGTGATTATAATTGGTATGATTATGTATCAGAGGCAATCCAATAATCATGTAATAAAATAAGATTTTTCTTTTTAACAAATAAAAAGAAAGATATACAAAACAAATGAAGATATATAAAAAGAAAGATATACAAAAAATAGATAAAAAAAAAATGTCATGGTTCATTTTACCATTCTTATGGTATCAGTGCGTTCCTCGTCCTGATGAAGTGAACGGCATGGTTCCCGAAATGTTGGCATTATAATGGATAGAAACACGGCGATAATCTACAAATCTTCTAATATCTTTTAAGAAAAGTATATAAAAAGGATTCTACCTCTAAATCCTTTTTCAGCCGATTTCCTATCGATTTGGATTTTTAAAAAAATCTTCGTTTATTATATAAACTTCGAAATTTACTAAATCTATATCCTAAAAATTCTTTAAAAAATGCTTTAAAAAATCTTTAATAAATATGTATACGTATGCAATTAAATATATATATATATATATATATATAATAAAATAAAAATAATAAAAGAACCCTACTAACGTTTCAATTCATCTTTTTAAAATCGTTGGTTTTGAATAGTACTTATTTAAAAAAACAAGATTGATTGAAAACATCTACGAAGTCAAACGTTTTTCTGGCAATTTCTGGCAATTCTAGCTGTTTCACGAAAAAAATTCAATTGAATAAAAGATCGACAGTTCAACTATTCCCTGATGAAAATAAAAATCGGAGCGTAAATCAGATGTAATTGAAGAATAACAGAAACGTAAACAACAAAACTCGTAGAAGGCGAAAATTGAAACAATGAAATGTAAAAGAAACATTTACGCTTCTTTTACATTTTGATGTTTCAATTTTCGTTTCTATTATTTTCCCATTACATTCGACTTACGTTCTGATTTTTATTTTCGTCAGGGTTGACCCGCACTCGTCATTATTCTCCTGAAAATTACTATAAATATTGAAGTTACTAGTGCTTCTATCCCGGACCTGAAGCAGTTTATGCGCGCATTTTTCTTACTAACACAACATTATTGGACTTCACAGATAAAGCAATATGCGGCCACTGTGCGCATATGCAGGATACTGAAATGCTCTCTTGACGCATATGCGCGCCGATATCAACTCATTCGGTTAAATGGAGATCCCGCGAGTATAAGGAAAGTGGCACGAAAGTATTCATGTCCATGAAATTGCGGAAGGCTCGCCATTAAGCAGCGGATCTTTTCCCACATTGTCGGTCGGTCGCGATTCGCGGATCGAATGCGAAGCTTCGCTAGAAGTCGGGGCTGAGCACGACTGCGCGCCGAATTGATGTTTCGGAACGAGCCTTCAACCAATCGTGGGAAGCGAGCGGCTCGCTGATGCCGCCCCAACATGGCGTCGCGGCTTCCGCTCTTTCTCCCTCACCCTTTGTAACGCGTTTACGCGACATTTTGCAACGGCTGCTTCATTTATTGGTACGTCATTCTCTCCGCAATTTGACTCTTCCATGCTCGTCCTTTCTGCGTGCAGCGACAAACGTATTGTAAAATGTAAAAATTACAGTCTAATATAACATTTTTTATCAGACAATAAAATATGAATAGTAACTAAATAATAAAGTACTTAATTATTAAAGACTCCTTTACTTAACAATAAATAGTAAAAATAATATGAGCTAAAGGGCCATAGGAATTGGCGCTATAACTAGATTGCGCCGATTCCTATGGTCCTTTAACTCACATTATTTTTACCACTTATTGTTTATCAGATAAGTACATATAATATATAAATAAAAAAAGATAAATTTTGATTTTTAAATATATTTTTTATTTAAAACAAGTCATTGTAATGATTCTTTTTTTAATAAAATTAAATGAAAAATAACAAAAGAAAGAAAAAATTATAATTTTACAATGATTTCTTATTATCAAGATTTAATTTTATAATCTCAGTAGTCTTCTTTCCTCTTTTTATTTTTATTTCTTTTTCTTTTCTTTCATTTCCTATTTTCTTCATTATCTTTTCCTTTATATAATTTTTTTTATATTCTACTTATTTTTTCTTTGTATTTTCTTCTTAATGGTCTGTGTATATTTTTAAAAGGCTTGCCTTAGAACATTAATAAATGCCTTATCTATCTACTCTCTCTGTTCCTTATGTATAAAATTTTAAATAATATTAAATAATGTTAATGGAAAAGATGGAGCACTTTATTATTTATTTATGACATCCTTCGGGCGTTATCGCAATTTGATCTAAAAAGCTTTATCTTTAATTGGGATTGAAATCTGTTATAGAATAAGAAATATATCCATAATTCACAAAATTCATTTAGGTACTTGAATTCTATACTCGAATACGTCCTGTACATTTATTATTTCGTTTTAATCGGGCTATTCAATAATAATCTCAAATTTCCATTTTGTAATCAAGCGAATGCATTATTGGAACAAAACGCATTAATTCATCCATCTTCACATTAATGTACAAAGAAGTTGAAATAAAAAAGAATATTTTATGTGGATTTGATACAATATACCTACATATTGCGAGGAGCGTAATTATCGAATAATCGTATCTTCTCGATATGTTCCTCGCGAATATGATTCGTGCTTGCGATTCGCTATATCTTTGACAAGAGTCAGCGATTTCGACGCGATATCGTTCTCTTGACCCTAATTCTTGACATCCATCCTAACCGGTGATTAAGCGATCGAGCAAAACAATGATTGCTTAACGCGCCTCACAAAGCGCTATGTAAGTGCAATTACATAATAATTCGTCCGCGGCCGACATTCGATTTGTCACGACTTTTTTACAGGTCGAGTAAGCATCTGCCATCGAAATCAGTTTGTACGTATTTAAAAATTTATAATATATTTTTAAAAATTAAGTTGGATAATGGCAAAAAATGCTAGG
Source organism: Atta cephalotes (assembly GCF_000143395.1). Classification (NCBI taxonomy): domain Eukaryota; kingdom Metazoa; phylum Arthropoda; class Insecta; order Hymenoptera; family Formicidae; genus Atta; species Atta cephalotes. Next base: position 2,102,833 of record NW_012130104.1, on the reverse strand, counting down.
TAATTTTTTTTCATGTCAGAAATTATAAAACTCATTAAAAGGATTTGTGAAATCCTTATGCAAAATATTTGAATGCATCAAGAGATACGTTTTCAGTCTCAATTAAGACAAATCATGATGAAGGGCTATGATTATCTTGATCGTTGGAACTACGTTCAATTTAATTTTAAAAACGATAAAAAATAAAAGAATCTCAGGAACTTAAGCCTTAATATAGGAATTTAATAAGCCACAATATAAAATATTATTTGAATATGGACAGAAAGATTAAAACAGTGCGCGAAACGCTATTAGGATAAATTTAATTTTTCATAAATATCTTCTTTTGTTCTTTGGATACTTTATTTTATCATTTTTTCCGAGATTTTTCACTGTTTTTCTTTTCTCTCTCTCTCTCTCTNTNTNTNTNTNT
>NW_012130104.1:2088620-2101120 GCF_000143395.1 Atta cephalotes | reverse complement strand
TGCAATTGTTGGAAGTTTTCCTTACATTGGATCATACTTTTATGTTGTCGAGGAATGTCGATGTATGAATGTTGTCGATGTATGTCGAGGAATTGTTGTCAAAAGATACATGTAACACAGAATTGCAACGATAAGGAGCTGAACGAATTGTTTTGTAAAATTTATGAAGTCATGAATCTTGGTGATTAAAATAGTTTTATTTTTTGTTTATACGTTGAATTTGAATGGATTGATCTGATAAATTAATTTTTACGTGGATTTAGTTAAATTCGCTATAATAGCCGAATTGTTTCATATCGACTGTCTGTTTTATACCTGTATTTTTAAATTAATCTTAAGCCTGTTCTTTCTTGACATGTCTTGATATGTGCTTCTCGTTTTTTCTCTTGGTTTTTCTTAAATATAAAGATAGCCTCTTGTTTAGTATACAATTAAAAAAATAGAAGAGAGAGATGTTATCACAGTGGATATAATCATATTGTAAAAAAATATATAAAGTTATATGACATACAATACATTTCCATTATCAGTGGGATCACAGTAAATTACATTTCTATAAATGTGATTTTCATGAATTCCTTATTCTCTATTACTGTAATTTATATTCTTTCTTACAGCATAGAGACACATCTTTTGATGTATGCTTCGTATAGCGAGCGACGGCAAACGTCGCGTTGCATCTTTGCGTATCTATACTATTAATATAATAATATTAATACTATTAAAAACAAAACTATCAAAGTTACCAACAATAAAGCAAAGCTTATAGTAGAACATTATTCAGTTGGTTCGAAGTACTATTTTATCATTGCATTTTATAATATCTCTTTTATATTTTATAATATCTCCTTATGATTAAAAATTATCCTTATACTATCAAAAAATCGATGTGTTCTTTGAGATTAATTTTAAATGTTATAACTGATCATAGTTACCTATCGGTATCCATATTATATTTAGTGTTACGATTTAAAAAACTGAATGATCTACAAAATTGAAATAGTTGATATTAATCTTCCGAAACTGACGGTGGGTCTAATTAAATCCAGTCATTATATTCTTTATGTTACATCTGCAAATTTGAATTTGTGATTAAAACAAACTTAGTATTCATATTCTTTTTTATACAATTTTTTTTTATTATTGGTGCATTGAAATTAATTAGTGCTTTTTAATCATAAATTAAATGAATATTTTAATTATAAGTACAGCTTGTTATAATAATACTACTCACAAAAATTGAAATTTAATACACAAAGACCAGCTTATAAAAGATGTCTATTCTAATAAATTTGAGAATTACCTATAGGAGATACAACTTTTGATTTTACTCTACCAATTTTAAATTACATCAAAAGTTAATAATATTAGGATCAAAGATTGTCATCTCCTCTTCTAACAGATTTTGTATCAAATGCATAGCCTTTCTTATTTAGATCTTCCTTCTGTTTTCGCTTTTCATTATCACATTTTTCTTATCATACTCCAATTATCATATTCCATACTCATTTATCATTAAGTTTGTCATCAATTATACAATAAAATTCATAGAATGAAAAATTACGAGTGTATTAGATCTGAGTTTATTATTTCTATGTGATTGTCAACCGGTAGCTACAGAAGAGGAGATGACAATCTTTGTGATTTTATAAATATCAAACTTTTGATGTATTAACTTTTGATGTAATTAAAAATTGATAAATTTATATTATTTTAATGCGGTTGATGAAGATTGAAGAGAAAAATCAAAACTTGTACCGTTTATTATAAATAATTTTCAAGCTTTAGAATATATTATATTAACATCTTTTATAAATTCGATATTGATCGTTGTTTATTGAATTTAAATTAAATGAATCTCACAGATTCAACGTCAGTATTACATATTGTTTTTGACATCAATTCTGGGGATTAATATTATAGAAATGCAATGGATAATACTCCGGATAGCCGAATTATTTGGCTGGATGATTGGATTGTAAAAATCTGTCGGATAGACTGGATACTGGATAATTACCGGATATCTGTTGCATCCCTATAGTTAATATGTTATTTTCACAATAGATTACTGTAGATTACAAAGTATTTACATAAATTATATGTAAAAAGTATGGAATTATTTGAAAATGTCTCATATCTTTTGAACAAAATCGATTGAATTAATTACTGTAAATTAATGACTACTATTTAATTGGTAAATACTTATTACTTATGCCTGTTTGGTGTGTTAGTGTAGTTTAATTTTAATCTCAGTTCAACTAACTTTTCAACTTTTTCTTGTTCTAAGAATTAGAAAAATAAGTTGAACCGAGATTAAAGTTAATTTACATTGAGAAACAGGCATTAATCGGACATGAATCGAATTATTTCGTAGATTTAGCAATTCAGAGAATCATTGATAGCAAAAGAAAAAGAGAATGCATAAGGTATGCGATGAATGAAATTCCTCATTATCTCTCGTGCGGAAGAAGAAGTAAGTCATCGTTGCCGCGTGCCGCCGGTTTCGCGCGTACATTTTTTTCAGCTATCTCAAAGGTTCGCGGAGGCTCACGAGATCATCGGAGAGTTTGTAAACTTCAGTTCCACACACGATCGGGCCGCGACCGATTTGTAGCGGTCCGGATGGGCGGCTGTTTACTAAACAGCGAGATAAATATTTCTTCTTCTTTTACTGTAACGCGCGCGTAGGAAGATAAGCGAAGTTTTTCTCCGCTTAAACGTGGAAAAGAGTTGGCAATTGATCGGCGACTGATCGGCGCCTCTACAACTTACGTGAATCCGATTAACGTCAGTACATCGTCATTTCATATCGAAACACGTTTCTGCATACATGTCCTTCTTTTCGAGGCACGAAGTCTCTACAATTCAAAACTGTAATAGCGAATTTGATTGGACGCACTCAGTGTAACTGGTATATATTAAATAGTTAATCGTATACAAATTGATATAAGAGTGTTTAATATAAATATAAAAGCAAATTAAATCATGAAATTATTAATACATTTTATTTGTGCTGTTAAATAAAATTTGTATTTTATAATTAGAAATATTTGCATTTTACTTTTACACTTTGTACATTAATCAATGTACAACGGCTTTAATGTGCAAACTAGTCCAATCGAATTTACTGTAAGGCTGATTATTTCATGTATAGTCCGACAAAATTTTTTTAAGCGTTCATTGGCTACTGGATAGAAAGATCCTCTTTACTTCTACAGCCAATCAATATGCTTGAAAAACTTTGACGTATGACACATGAAATATCAACCTAAACATGAAAGTTTGAACTTGCAAGAATTTAAAGCAAGCTAGGTATCCTTTAAATGTGTCTTGTTAGCAAAGATATCCCTGGTTTATCGAAGCGAGAAAAGAGATTTCACTTTTTTTTATGGTTGCGAAGCAAATGTATATTTAATTTCTTTTTGCTTTCCAAACTTGATTTATTCTTCTACATCTGGTTATATATGATGCACGATGGTAATGAAAAGCAATGAAAAACGATTTCTATTTATCAATTTATTTATACGTTTATTAATCTGTAACTGGAACCTATGATCTTAAAACTTTTCTTAATTTTTAAATAGTAATGATTTGGAAAACTTTTTATGTTTCGCAATTTCATTTTCCACAGTTGTCTACTTGAAAATTTCTTAAAAGAAATAAAACTGATACCGAAAGTTTTAGCGAATCCCAAGGACCTGCATTGTTGCTTTATCGTAAAAAAATATGTGTTTTTACTTAGGAAATTTATCATAAAAATTTATTTTATTTGTAGCTACATGTACAATTATACATATATGCATAACTTTTTTAAACTAATAAAAAACAAAGGTTATTTTAACAATTGAAAAGAATATGATACTTACATATAATTTTTACATTAACTTGAATTATAAGAAAAGTCGAAATTTCCTTATTTTATGAATATGTGACAGATATATATTTGTATATAATGAAGTAATTACTACAATAAAATTTACTTGAGTAAATGTAGAAAAATTTTAAAACATTTTTCGATATTCTGAAATTTGGAATAAATCTTAAAAAAAGATTGTAGTAATTAAATTTGTCAAGCATTAATTTTTTTGATATAATAAATATAAATATTTTGACCCTTTATAATGTTTTAAAGTAATCTATTAGTTAAATTCATAAGTCTTTACAAGCAGCTCGCGTTTCTTTTCTCTAAATTTCTTATAATGAAATCTCATTCCAAAAGACTGAAATACTTTCATATAATGAAATACGTTATTATTGAAAAAGAGTGAAAATATCTGCAAAATATCTCTTTCGTGAATAAAAGTAGATACAGATTTTCATTCTTTTGGAGTAAGATTTCATTTATTTCAGAAAATAAAATCTCACTCTTCGTTTGAAGTAAATCTCACTCAAAAAGTGAAAATCTATACTCTTTTTCAAATATTTTCATTCTTTTTTAATATGACAGTACTTTCACTTCTTTGGAGATTATTCCAAGAAATTTAGAAAGTTTAGAATCGGTTTTATAAAAAATAAGAAATTACTTGAAAGTCTTAAGATTTCCTTACGTTTCTATGTGGAATTTAATCTTTTTTAAAAATACGAACACTTATGTACATGTGAGATTCGCGAAATGTTTTTCAAACAAATTGGAAACATTAAAGATTGTAAATACACATTAGTAAGGTTTAAAAAAACGTAAACGTTAAGACCGTCGATTAATAGAACTGTTTACACTTTTCTTATCACCCGTGACCTCTCGCAACAGACCTTTCGTTACAAACAGAATTACGGCGGATTACGAATTAGTGAAGATATAAAAATATAATGTCGCCTAACAAACACATAATCTAATCGAAAGAAGAGAACGAGGGGCAAGCCATTTCCCGTCAGCAGATATATGTATAAATTATCTTTGGCCCGGTTAACCGTGCGAATGTTCGATAAGAGTGCTCCATTAACTCAATTCATGATTCTTCGAAAAAAATTCCTGAGAGTTTTTAAAGAAGCGTTTTAGAATTGGCTAAATCAAAAGGGGAATGACCCCGAAAAATCGTAAACCGCGATCGGGGCAGGATTTACGACACAGACAAAGTAGAGGTTTCTTCTGCCAACACCGGCGGAAGTCTCGATGAGTCCCCGGGGACCCCGAGGTGTCCCTTTCCTCCCAATCACTAAGGGCGCTAAGTGCTCAGCTGTTGCGCGCTCGTCATCCCTCCGAAACCGTCAGCCGACGGTGTGTAGAGACATCGCATCTCTCGTCTCGTGCTGGCGTTCTCGTGAAAATGATGTATCGTCGCCGACATGGTGTGTTGTTGCTCGTTTAGAACACGCTGAAACGTAAATTTTGATATCGCGATCATTTTAAACTCCTTTTTCTCTGTTTTATCTTTTGATTTCGGGAAATATCGGTCTCCCTTGTCAGCATTGTACTAATAATAAATTTCAATTTAATGCCTATTTGTACATATCAGGAATATAACGAATTGTAAGAAGACTTGCCGAACGTGGATGTAAAATTTTTTTAAAAGTTTCTGAACTAAGCCACGTTTGCTATCACACATTATTTTTTTTATATTTCATTTGTATTTTATTTGTACAACATTTTTTGTACAACATTTTTTTTCCTTTATTTCCTTCCTTTCCATAAAATAAAAGACTGATTGGTTGATTCTTTTATGCATTATGCAAAAGTTTATGTTCCAGCCTTTATAAAGACTTTGCATAATGCATAAGAAAATGAAATAATCAAAGTTCTTCATTTCTTTCCTTTCCATAAAAAATAAAAAACTCTGTTAGTTGATTTTCTTATGCATTAGGCAAAAATCTGTGCTCCTGCCCTAAAAGGCTTTCTACTAATAAGCCATTAGTAATAACTCAGAAGTTAGAAGCTAAGAACTGACTGAATCATAGTTGAATGTGAGAAGAATAATCAACTAATATAATTGGTCAATTTAGCTTTTGATTTCTGATTTATTACTAATAGCCTATTGTAGAAAGCCTCTTTATATAAGAATTTGAAAAAGAGAAGAAGAGTAAATTGAATTGAAGATTAAAGTTAATCTATAACGTTAGAAAATGGATTGAATTAATCCGACAAATTTGTTAGCCTGACTGAATCGATTCCAGTCCAGGAAAATAAGTATACTATAAAAAAAGAAAGAAGAAAATGCATCAGGAATAACGGATGCTTCGATGATTAAGTTCGTACATTTGTTTTTGTTTTTTCTTTCTCTTGATTGCATTCCGAAGGCCACGACGAAGTTAATCTCTTATCAGTTGTAAGACCGTGTATGTTGAATTATTATTTTGACACTGCGAATGTATGGGTTTTCGCTGAGTCAGCTGACCTAATTCGGGACAGCATTACATTAATGATTGCGTCAGCTTTTCTTTCGGCATTGTACATGGATTGCGAATCGGGCAGAAAGCTGACAAGCGGTAAAAATTATGTACAGTCTAACTTTAGCGTGATACATATCATATAGATTTTGATAAAGAAATTTTTAAACATAATTTTTGGCAATAAAATTAAAAATAACAACATAAACAAGATTACTTATTATCTTTAGTGATTACATACATTCAAGAGTTCAAAAATAACTTTAATATATTGTTTTTTGGTTTAATATAAATATATTTATATTTAGCGAACAAATAATATATTAATAATTAATTATAATATGTATGTAATCATATATAATAAATGTAATACAATATTTATAAAAAAAAATCATAAAAGTATTTGATTCCATTTGCCGAAGTTGTAAATTTAAATTTGATTTTCGAATTATAATTGTGAATTGTAATTTTTTAAATTTATTATTTTATACATATGATTATACATATGATTAAATGATTTGTTTCTTGCTAAGCAATCAATTTGATAGTTTTCCAATTAATTCTTTCTCTTTCGCGTACAAGCGCATTAGAAATTATTATTATATATATTATATATATTAGAAATTATTTACGCAGAAGATGAAAAGAATGTGTATATGTTTATTCTGTTACAGATTTTCCAATCGTGTTTTCCAGTTCAAGAAACTTTCGCATTCGGTTATCACGAAGCATTTTTCTTGAAAATGTAAAGTGTGAAATCGCAATCTAATCTTGCGATGTACTTTTCCACCACATTATATCCAGGACAATTTTAGCTCTCTTTAACGATTTGCGGTATTGTATGAATTGTGTCGCCGATGTGAAACGAGTGTTTTACTTATCACGAACGATTCCGGGAGCATGAAACGATCGCATGACTTCGAAGTGTCAGTGAAACAAGAGTCTGGACATTAAAATCTTGACGAACTCAGAGGCATTGTTCTACCCTTATCTGTGAAGCCGTCGGCGGTGCAATTGTGGATAGCCCGACTGGTGATTGGGTACAGCTGCATCGGGTAAATGCAGCGGCAACGGCCGACGCCTTTATGAATTACGTGGACAGGTCCAGGATGGTCTCACACATCATCCCTGTTTCTGGGGTAAGTGGAAAAATGTTCGCGAAGACATCTTTTATACTCGTTTCTATTAATATAGATTAACTCTCTAATCTCGGTTCAATTTTACTTTTACTTTTCATCTTTTTTTAATTCTTATACTTGTTTCTACCAATGTAGATTAACTTTAATCTTGTTTCAACGTACTCTTTATCTTTTTCTAGTTTTATGAATTAGGAAAAGATGAAGAGTAGAATTAAGATTGAACTAATCTACATTGGAAATTAATCTATATGAAAATTAATCTTTATCTTTTTTTTATTCTTAGAATTTGATTGGAGAGTTAGTCGAATTGAGATTAAAATTAAACACTGGTAGAAACGCGTACTAGAATTAGATGAGTTGAACCGAGAAGATCAATTTACATTGATGGAAACGGACATTGAATACAAACTTGATGAATTAATTTGATCTAACATTTTAATCTAATTAAGTACGTGTTTTTTTGCTATATGATTAAAGAAAAAATTTCTAATTTCTTTATATTATTATTAATATAATAAATAATTTTTTATTTGATTTCATAAAATCTTCAAATCAAAGAAATTTTTGTCTTTAACTGTATAGCAAAGCAACATTTCTTTAAATCGAAAAAATCTTTCTTTGGATGTAATTATTAATTAGAACTATTTTAATGTTTAATTTTTATAAGTATCGATTTAAACGGCAATGTTTAAATAATCGATATAATATTTGTGGATACCATATTTGTGTGCCAAAAAGGTCGGAACACGCAATCGATTAAAAATTTTTCGCGAAGCTGAATAAGAAATTTAAATCAATTATTTAGATATTCGGGAATGAGATACTTGAAATGCCTCTAGTTTCACTTGTAGTGATAATAAGTTATTAATATAAAGTATGAACCATTGTTATTCTATCTACATTTTGGCAATCGCTCTTTCTGTCACTCGGTTTTTTTATGAAGATTTTCTCCATTTCGTGGAACAACGCGAGAGACGATCAACTTAACGTCGTCACACATGCTCTCGTTATCTCTTCGAACAAGAGAACGAAAAAGAAAACGAATCGGGCGGGTCATAACCTCAAAAATTTCACAACGACTCGCGATTCACATCTTCTACGACATTTATTCCACAATGATTTCACGCAATATTTTGGAGCAGCTTTATCGAGATAATTTATTCTATCGATACGATTTTATTTAAAAATTCTCTTTGCTTATCTTAGACGTCTTTTTTATATCTTGAAAAATAGTTGCGAACTTTGGAAGTAAAAAATAACAAAAAGAAAAGTTAAATAGAATTTAATGATTTCCAATTTACTGAACGAAATTTCGGTAAAGAATTTTCTTGTTGGAAATTTCAGTATCGTTATTCGCATGAATCTATGATGTTATTAGCATGTCATATCTTCAATTTTGATTTTTCTTTATAAAACATCCGGAATCTTTTTTATTTTCATAAGGAATTGTAGAACTATGAAAAGTATTACTATAAGAACTGTCATTATTTGTTTTAGAATATTATTTAGAATATCGTGCTAACTTCATAGATCCTAGGTATTCACGTGCGGTTTATCCACGACGTGATCGCTGAATGGATTAAAACTGGGTTATCGAGCGTGTCGTTCCATCGATCAGTCTAGTGTAGCGATCAACTTTGCGAACACGAGCTAAAAATCGATAACAACTCTGATTACCATCCGCTCGTTAGCTCGTTGTTCATTCGAGTTCCAAGGATTTCAACGAGATGATTAAATGGGAAGATGAATATTAAAACCTTCTATATTCTTCTAAAAATTAGATATTTCGATCGTTCAACAATTATTAGAAATTTATACGAAATGAACGATTTTGCTATAAGATCTTTTGCTGAATATAAATCTGAAAATAATTTCGTTGTATCATTAAAATAATTTTGTTGAAAACTCAAAAATTACAAGCCGCAAAAAATTTTATATTCTGCAGTGAGTTTCCAACCAAATTTTTAAAAAATCTATCCAACAAAATTTTTAGATCTTTTAGCAAAATAATTCTTTCCATGATATAAAATAAGCTGTATATTACCTTAATATTACCTTTTGTAGACTAACTTAAAAAGAAATAGACGAGTTATATTAGTTCCTACAGTTAAAAGTCTTATTATTTAACTAAAAATTTATAAACATTTTCTTGTTACTATCTCAAAAAATTTTTAGTAAATAAATTTAAAGAATAGTTAATAATTTAAAGGAAAAAAAATTAATCTTCTACACGATTTTTTGTGTACATAAAACATACATTAAAAAGTGATTGCAAAATTATTCTCTTTGACCCTGTTTTAACATATGTTGGGACGTAGATAATTTTTAAACGATTCATAATAACTTGCTTTCAAAACATTTCCTGAGAGTAGTTCATGAATATCACGCAAAAGTATCGTGCGAAAAGTAACAGACGAGAGTAAGATACTTTTTATCGAAACTGCGATAATAAAATATTACAGTCTGCTTTGTCGTTGATCCATGTCGATCTCTTGTAACATGAATTTACCACGAGGTTTTTGAATGTCCATGAGAACATTAATGTGCGCAAACAGGATTACGATTCTGCGAATTCTGACCGGAAAACGATAAGATCTTAGGAATTATTTTTAGTATGATAAAACTGACGCGATGAATTATAATTATAAGTTTTTATGCATTATAATTATAATTTTTTTCTTAAATTTTTAACGATTGCACTATATGTATTGAGTTCCTAGTTATAAACATACATAAAATTCAATCTCTTTGTATTTAATTCTTAAGCATTATAACATGTATACATCTTGTTATATTATTTGAAAAATAATCTTGGTAGAAATGTATGCAGTTTTCCTAGACTCATTTTCTGTCTATTATTATATATTCTCATTATAACAATAATGTTATAACAATAATGTATAGGAAATAGGTAAGAATTTTGATAAGAATTTGATCTAGTAGCTCTCTAAAGCAATTCCTGGAAAAAATATATGCTTGTCCAGTTATTTCTACTATTAATAAAATATTATTTAAATTATATTATATATCTAATTATATAATATTAATAAATTATTTTTAATTAACTCTTAGTTTTTGCACCCTTATTACACACAATGATTCTTTGTCCTGGGAATTAATTTTCATCACTTTTACAAGTATATAAAAATTATTAAGCAATTTTTACATATATTTTAACATCTTTAAAAAGTATTTATAAAGTTTTATAATAAATTATTTATAATAAATTATTATATACAATTGTTGTATATAAATCAAAGAAAAAAAATGTGCAAAACGAATGGTCCAAAGAATGTGTATTAAGGATTATTATTAGAGGATTATTATTATAGTTAAAATACTGCATAGTTCATTTATTGTCCTATTTTTGTTCAGTAAATTTATAATTGATACATCTTTTGTCAGTAACTGCAGGTAAAAATGTTAACTTGGGTTCTTAAATAGTTTTATTTTTTACAAGTAACTCTACCTTTGTGTCACTCGCCGATTTTATTGAAACTCAGTAGATTTGTAGAATAGTAAAAAATATGGAACACGTATTTTTTTATAACATAAAAGTAATTAATTCATTGAACTTTAGTTCCAGGTATTAGAGCTATATTTTTGAGTTTTAGAGATATGACAAAAGGTTTTCATATTACTGAAAGAAAATTCAATATTGGAATTACAGAAATCAAATTCTTTGCGTATAAAAGATTTTTAATTGGAATAAAGTTAAACATAAGTGAAGCGTGAGAAATATTGTAGTTAAAAAAAAAGAAAAATCTAAAAAAATTATTTCAAGACTGAAAAATTATTTCAGCGCGCAGTTTAAAGGACTACATACGTAGTACATACATAAATTTACACAGAATTATACAAACTTATCCAGCACTAGATCGTTAAAGATATTTATTTCCTATTGTATTTTCATGTACATTCCTATAAATTTAATATTAAAAAAATTTAAAAAAAGAAAAAATTTTTTAAATAATAAAAGACAAAAACGTAAAAAAAAAACAAAATGGGGAATCCATTCGTCTCCTGCATTTATCTCCTCATCGTTAGTTATTCCCTGGTTCATCAAAGAGCGAGATAAGAGACTATTTGAATTTATCAACTTGCCTTATTAGATCCGCTATTTTGATTTCTATAATTTTAATATTGAATTTCCTTTTAGCAACATGAAAATCTTTTGTCATATCTCTAAGACTCAAAAATGGCTCTAAATTCAATAAATTAATTACTGATTTATAAATACAAAGAATCATTTTCTCTTAAAATTGCACCTTTGCCGATATAAAAAAGTGCGTGTCTAATATTTTTGATTACTCTACAAATCTTTTGAGTTTCAATAAAATTGTCGAGTGACACAAAGATAGGGTTATTTGTTAGTTATTAAATAGAATTAATATAATTGTCTAATAACTGCATGAAAACAGTTATTCGAACTATCAAAAAATTAAAAAAATGCATAAAATTTCTAGCATGGAGAAATCTTTATTTTTTTTTTATAATAATGTATTATTTTTCTCTTATTTTTGGTCTCCTTTAAGAATACGTTTTATTTTGTTGAATCTTATGTTTTGCCATCAATTTTCAAATTGATAAGCAAAATTGTTTTTTATCAATATTAACCATAAAGTCAAGAAAAAACATTGAAGATATGAAATTTTTTTTTCCATCTGGATTTTTTTGATCCTTCGTTTTCAAGAAAATCAGATTTAAAAACTAGAAATACATTAATGAATGCATCGAGTACGGCACAAGGTATTAGATATTATCTACAATTAATTATTTTTTCGCTGTTCGAGTCGAGAGTCGAGTTTTGCGACTCAGAATTCGCGAAGCAGCCTAGGAGCCTCGTAAAACCGGATTGCAAATTAACGATCTAGCGAGACCGTAAGTTTCGTCCCGGCATAATACGATGTCACAACACCCAGTCGGTGTTTGTAAGCTTCCGGTGACGGCACTTCAAACATTGCAAGCACCAAGCCAAAAGTCTTTTAGCTTACTCCGCCTGTTCGCTTTCATCTCTCTCTTTCTCTTTCTCTCTCTCTC
>NW_012130104.1:2076107-2086018 GCF_000143395.1 Atta cephalotes | reverse complement strand
GAGAGAAGAGTATATATATATATATATATATATATATATATATATATTTGCATTAATACTGTTTCTTTAATCTTTATCTAATTTTCTTTAACTTCCGAAACGACTGTTGACGCATGTTTACGACTAGCTATTTTAAAAACATATATGTAAAAATTTAGAAAATGAGTGGATGTGCAGCACTGTTTTACAACAATTCTTTCTTTGCCCAATTTCTTCATCTCTAGATAATTTTATCTAGACACCTTCATTGTCAATGGAGACATTTCCTGGATAAGATTATCCGCAATTTATCTGGAAGTGAAGAAATTGAGCAAGGCTTATTTCATATTTATGTTGCTGAAATATAATGTTTACAACATCTAAAATTAGTGTGATTCAAATATAAGCGGGAATTGATAAAACTTAGCGAGAATAAAAACTGGCTACTGTATGGTAACTTTTATTATAGTGTCTCTAATCATAAAATCATTGAACTTTTTTAAATTAATTCTCTAATGTTTAAAATTTTATAGAAAAAGATATTAGCATTAAGAGAGATAGAAAAATTTTATAAAGTTAATAAATTAAAGAATTTAGAAGTAATTAAATTAAGTTAAAAATTAATGTATTTAAAATTAACTAACAATAAGTTAAGTTAAAAGTTATTAATTTTTTAACTTTTTTTTTTAACTTTTAACATTTTAATTAGTTAATACTCAACCCCTGGCTATAAGTTTGTACTAGAATTGATATTAAATGTTTACATCTATAGTTAATTTTGACATATATAATAATTAAATTAAATCAATACTGAAAGAAGATTCAAAAGGAAGAATCGAACATTTTCTTTTTATTTCAATTATGTTCTTAATCAATAAATTTTGTATTTTGTATTTTGTACATATTTCCAAATCTTTCCACTTTCGAGAAATTTTTCGAACATATCGAGGTCGCGAGGACAATGCGATCTCGATTAGCAAGACCTTTCGGAATCGAAGGATTCGTTATCGCTGCTAGATACGGCATTCTTCTCATTCTTCATTCTCGACGGGATATCGAGACGGGTTTCTCGTCGACAGTTTCTCTGTCGCTCGACGGTGGTCGACAATATCGTCGGTATACGATTGCCCGGGGTTCATCTTTCTACGCGCGATCGTCGAGTCGGTCGGTCGGCAAGGAACATTTACGGAGAGGATAATAGATAGAGAAAGAGAAAGAGGGAGAGGGAGAGCACGATAAGCACAGCTCCGTCGTTGAGGATCGTATTACGGACTTTATTATTCGCTAATCGCTGAATGTCCGGATAGATAGATAGACCAAGATACGGCCTCGCCGACATGGCTCCTGCTCGCTCAATTAATCCCGTCGGTCTCTTACTCACAGGGGTGAAACCTAAGACTATCGATGTCCTCTGTGTTACGCAGATATACGTCGGGAAGATAATCGCTAATAATTTCGAGCCTTTACTGAGATAAAGCTTATCAAAGGAGCGCAACAAATATTTATTCGAAGGGCGATATGCAAAGAGTAAAGGACTTTTGCATGTAATTTTCTCATATTATAAACTAATAATTGAGGAGATGGGCGGAATAAAGGCACAATTCTACTTAGGCTCTTTTTCCGCAATTAGCTTTTTTATTTAATATTGATCGTAATAGAGAAGATCGCAACATGTAACTTTTTAAAGACATTATATAAATTCATTTGATATTGTACTCATTTACATATATAATAAAAAAGTAACAAGTTATTTTAATTTTTATTAATATCAAGATTCTGTAATTAGGCTTTATTCCGCCCATCCCCTCAATTGATGGACAGTGTTGATGTTAATTTGTTACTGTGGTAATATTAAATATAATACTTTTGACGATATTATATTTAACGTTTATATCAAATTTAATACACTAGATATTAAAGCTAATATAAATTTCAATAGCTTCCAACCATCAAAGTTGGTATTTTATACATATACTTTATTAAATAGTAAAACATGGATTATTTAATAATAATTATAATATGTATTAATAGAATAGTATTGAAATTTGAAGAGTAAACTAATGAAATATAGAAATTTATAAAGCGATATGATCTTTCTATGATCAAAAAGTGTGAATTCGCTAATATTGTTCGTTGATTGTAGATTCAATTTTCTAATACTTATATATTGAGTTTAGATAAACAATTTCTATGTACTGTAATAGTATATATTCTATATACTGTAATAGTATGCAGTAAATGAACTACGACATAGTGCATTTTCAGTGCCAACTATATAATAGTTGTGTTTAAAGAGCTATAAATATAATTATTATTGCTAATACTATAGAGTAATTATTATAAAAATGGAATTTCCAATCATAATTATTTTTCCAATTATAGTACAAATACTAAACACTTTTAAAGAAAGGTTTGGATACATAAAGACATATAAAGACAGAAACAACAACAAATAAAGCATTAATTTGTTTATATAATTTTAACTTATAATGTTCATGTTATTTACATGACGAATACTTTTCTTAAGTATTAAATATTTGTATTGAGAAGGATCCAAATTGACGATCGGAACGTCTACAATTTATATGTAACGAATGTGTAAATTAATTATATTAACATAACTAATTAGTTAGTTCTTATAGGCACCTTTATATTTTGATTTATTCTTCAGAGCCTTTGCTATTCATTCTAAACACTTTTCTTTCAGTGCAAAATTTTCATTTCTAATGAATGAAAAGAAAAAAACCTGCTACAATGAAAATATTAAATACGCGCTCTAGTCTGTAGAAGAATTATGTATGAAGAATTATCTTTGTCCATTTTTACATATTGTTTACGTTTCTGTTAGTCTAATTTCATTCGACTATATCACTTAACGTTATGCAAAAATATGATATTTGAAAGATTGCAAGTCGCCTTGAAATTCGCCTAACGAGGGCAGCGATTACGAGGCAGTTAGAAGAAGAGAATTGTAGTAGAAGGATGCCTCGCCAGGCGGTCCAGAACGGATGCTGAAACAGGAGGGAGGAGTAGTAACGAGGCATCGCGTGTTTAGATCCACATCGTGTGAATCGGGGTGTTTAAAGGGCTTACGTGTAAGAGTTATGGTCGCTAATCCGGGAAGGCTGCGCGTGCTTTTCAAGGCGAGAAGAGCCTCGACGTATCGTTCAACAACGACAGCTCCTTCATGTATCTCGTAGAAGTCATACTATTCGCATTTAGATCGGCACTTGATTAAAAGAAGTATCAGCAATTATCTTGTTCTAACCCTTGTTTTATATCTAATTTATCATGGAACAGATTAATTTTTTCAAATCATATCATCATTGCTTCTAAATATGAATGTTTCTATACGGAATTAAAGGACTGCTTTGCTGAAGTATCTAAAAATTTAACCAGATATAGATCTAAAAATAATTTTTGGACTATCAAAATAATTATGTAGGATTGAGCTGGTTGCTAGGAAGGGGGGAGTTTAATCATCCTCCTGTCCATAATTACTGTTTTTTGACATCAGTTCTAGAAGAGAAAGACAGAATTTCAATTTTCCGGATTACTTCTACACTCAATCAATAGATAATTCATGAATTTCAGGAAGAATTAAAGACGAACCAGACCTGAGATGTAGAGGGCTTGTCTATCGTTTCTTTTATAAAATAAAAGTCGTGTATGACGCGTGACCGGCGACAAAAGGTCATGGCTCATGTTCTACATCGTTATAGAGTTCGCGTGCGTCTCTTCTATTTGCCGCTTAATAACGATTATACTATACGGCGCAAGTTTATCAAGGCAATAAAGACCGCACGATAAAGTCGTACGAAATAACTGACACGTCTAATTATAGGATAACCGATTATCGTTTAAATGCTGATCTAATTACTATTGCGTCGCCGACTATGTGCTGCAGCCTGGTTGTATCATGGTCTATTGTACAATTGAAGAAATCTAGATGTTTAATGGTTTCAGCAAATCATTCTTTTCTTCGCAATATTTTTGCGCATGAAATATGCTTGTCATGTGATATGTTTGATTTTTAATTTCAAAAAGTTTTGTAGTTTAACGATAGAATATATTTATATTTCCTCGCATTATATTATAATTATTAAATTATATTTTTTATTTATTTCATACGTTAATCTATTTAACTTATTAAAACTTTATTAATGTATTTAACAAAATTATTAAGATCAGATATAACATGTGATTAATATTTAATATAAGCTCGTGAAAAAAGAAGTTCCCCAAGTTCTTTTAAGTTTTCGCATATATCACAAAGCTATTAATAGGCTAAGGCCCAGTTTCAGAACTCTTAACAAAAGTTCAATTTATTTCTCATTTTTTTCCAATTCTAGAATTGGAAAGAGATAATGAATAAGTTGAACCTCGGTTAAGAGTTAATTATAAGTTGTGAAATTGGGCTTAAATGCTTTTTCAAATTTCATAGTTATAACATTATTTTTAATTATTTTGCAATCTTTTGATATAATCTGATCATAATCTGGATTAATATAATAGTTCTTTTTTCTTAGCTCCATAAAAGTGTGATAAATTTTTTTGAGTAAATTCAGGAGTGATGATTCTGTTTATTTACTTTAAAATAGAGTCATGAATACAATTATCGAATGTTGGCATCAAACTACAGCGTAGTAAACAATGGCGATCGTTAATTTTGCGATATAGCGTTGTTACACATATATTTCGGCGTTATAAAAATTAATAATCATCGCTAAAGTTTCGTGACGTAAAGTTACATAATTTCGGCAGAAAATAATGGCTATCATATACAGAGAATAATTAAATATTCTCGTAAGAAGTTAAAAAGATAAGTTTACAGATTTAGGATTTAGAAGATTAAGATTACAAATTTTAGAAAAAGATGATTACGTTAATTAGACTACTGTATAAATAATGATGTAAAACAAAGATTCTCAATACAAAGATTTGATATGATGATAATGTATAGAGATTTACTGGAAATATATATACACGTACATCGTAACTAAAAATAAAATGATAAATAATTATTGGACACAAAGAGTAAAATTATTATTTGTCTTTCATGTTTAAAAAAAATTCGCTCTATAGATAAATTTTAGCGTTTTAATGTTTTAATTAAAAGTTAATAAATATATTTGTTATCATTGCAGGAACCAAAATTAAAGCATTCCTAAATGCTGCCTATATGCCTGTCCATTTTGCTTTAATTTTGGTTCTTGAAATGATTTCATTATGAGGTAATTTGATGCGGTAGCGTGTAATAAAGTATCTACACGAACTCCAAGCGAATCCAACAATGCGCATCGATGACAATCGTTATGGAGATCTTACGGTCAATAATATTGTCAGTACTAATAAATAATGGCATTTATATTATTGATCGTGTGATTAATATTGATAGATTGTTGTAGATTATTGACAGTGACTGTTCTTAATTCTCGAATATCAATATTCTCTGTCACATTTCCTACTGTAAGTAATACTAATACATGAAAGAATCAAGAAATTCACCATCAATAATATTGTTAGTACTTGATATTGACAGAATTATTTAATTGTGTAAAGTATGTAAAATTCATTCTACAATTGCGTAAGTATAATTGTAAGTTGTTATAGTCGTAAAAATTGATTAATCACAGTCGAATATTCTCTTCATATTTTCTTTATATTCTGTTCATATAGACATACTACTATTAGTCAATTCTTACAACTGCAACCTAAAGAATACTTAAAAGTAAAAA
Source organism: Atta cephalotes (assembly GCF_000143395.1). Taxonomy (NCBI): domain Eukaryota; kingdom Metazoa; phylum Arthropoda; class Insecta; order Hymenoptera; family Formicidae; genus Atta; species Atta cephalotes. Next base: position 2,080,301 of record NW_012130104.1, on the reverse strand, counting down.
AAATCAAAATTACTTTATTTTGATTCTAAATATCAATTAAATTTTGTAACTAACAATCATTATTTTGGCTTTCATGACGTCAAAATAAAATTATTTTGATTTTTTTTCGATTTTCTTTCTATTCAGTGTATTCCTTAGAAACTTATTCTTTTGCAGAATATTGTAGAATAGGTTTTATGTACTGAAATATACATATATATTGTCATAATATTAATCGTGTAAAATTATAAAAATATTAATGCAATTCTGTTAATGTATTTCATTGATTCAATGTTACTGATTAGTATTAATAATCACATAAGGTTGGCATTAGAATGACGTAACAAGTAAAAAAAAAAAATACGGTGGTATGCGGAGATAAAATCGGTCCAAAGTCAACGAACCGTGAGAACGGATTTCCTCGAAAAGTAACGCTCTACTTTAGTTAAGTAATCAATTCGACTTCGCTCATTTGTGTTTTCACGTTCTTACTCGTTATTGACGTTCGCGCCACGAGGGAACTTCCCCGATTAATCAATGCCGGGCGATGGCGAGCATGACGCCTGTGCAAAACAGGCCGCTTGCGTTTCATATTTACTATCACAATAGCGATGATGATAATAACGCATCGCCGTCTTTAAGAAAATCGTATGGAGAAAAAAAATTTCCGAAGGAAGCGAATTTCGCGAGATATCTTATGACACTGTCCCTCTATCTATGTTGCCTACTCGTGTCGAAAATCTTCATTATTTTTGAAATTAATTAATCATGATAGCGAATCAGTCATGTCATTGAATTGCTGGCTTGGCTGGGCCGTGATCGATAAACGTTACGTAACAAATGATCTCGCGTTTCTGGCGAATTCCGGATGATTTTGAAATCATCAATAACATCGTTTCGACAGATCGTTTCGATTGTCTTATGAGGAAAGATGCAAAAAGTTAAATAATGAATTTTTTAAGTCAAGAGTCACAACAGCATGTCTACGGTTTGACAAATGTAGATAATAATATCAAATCATGTCTATGATGATAAAATTGAAGCGCAGCCGTGATTATCTTAATGTTTACAATCTAAATACTAGAAAACTCTCTTAAAGTTTTAGAATGAATATCATTCTACAGAGTGAAATGTCACTCTTAAAGATTGAAAATTGATCCATTCTTTTTTTGGCTTAATTTTTCACTCCCAAGAATTTAGAGAAAAGCAAAGAAAAGATAATCCAAAATAATTACAAAATAATAAAAAGAAATAAAAGAATTATATGAAAAGAAAGAGAAGGACTGATCAAAATGTGAGGTAAAAGATAATACGGTGTTATTTAGAATTTAATAAACTCATCAGAATTAAAGAAGGCATACACAAATAAAACTTGATAGCTAAGATTATTCATTATCTTTTTTTCTTTTTTTAATGTACCTCGCTTATTAGAACATAATTAATTGAGTGGATCAGGAAGTGAAAAATTTCGAAATCTTATCGGTGTTTATGTACGTGGTTCATTGTGAAAAACATATGTAAGCTTGTGCGTACCGTTGGCGTATGCTCTTCTCTTTACGTCATGACAACGACGACGCCGACGTCGACGTCTAAGGTCGAGATACCAGACGACGATTGGCTCACGCGGAAGATATCGCGAGATAAACTGTCGCTAAAGTGATCTCTTGACCCAGCGGCTTGGAGAACCTCTCTGTCTTTTATCCTCGTACGAGGCCCCTCGCAATAGCTTCTTATCTTGACCGATACATTACATGCGATTAACATTTGCAAACTTCTAACAATAGATTTTCCTTCTTTCTTTCCTTCGTATCTTGCGAAAAAGATTAAAATACTGTCCGGAATATCAATTTTATAACGTTTTTCAAAATCTAGAGATTCTACATAATTATACATAATAATGTTATAGCTTTGTGAAAGTATCGTGAGGGTCTAACAAAAATTTATAACAATTATAACAATTAAATATTATCTAAATTATATTATAATTATATTATAATTTATTGTCTCATTTCTATTTATTTGACCAATATTACTCTTTTGAGAATTCTGTATATGTATTAGATTTTGTATAGTATGTAAAAGACAGCAGAGAATATATAGAGGAAAGCCTTCTATTATGAGATAAGCCTAGTAGAGCGCCTAATAAGATAGCCTATTATGAGTTTCTGCTGAATTAAACGCTATTTATTGATTCCACCATGAATTTATTACTTTTGGATTGAAAATTATTTAGTAGACTATTTAGTAGAAACTTCATTATTAACTCATGCCTTAAATTAATCATAAAACAAGATTTTAGAATTTGGATATCTTTAAATTTCATTGAGATGAGCCTTTAAACCTTGTTTATTATTTAATAAAAAATAAATATTTGGCAAAAAAAAAATTAATTCTTCATGTAGTGATAGAGTAAGATTGTACTAATAGAAAAATACAAAATATGTTGAATTGTTTAATTACAGAAGTTAGATTTGATGATCGATAAAACCATAAGACGTGGAAATTGTAATATGAGATACCCAAGAATATCTCTATATTCAGGGTATTTCTATAAATATGAAATACTCATGCTCCTATGTTATATCGAAAATCTTGCTAAAGTACAAATGTTATTGTACAATAATAAAAAAGACAACTGGAATAAACGTCGCCTTTCTATGATGCTTGATTTCAATTATCTAAAGAGCAATTATCTAAAGAATTCTGGATATAATCTATGCATGCTCATTTTTCGCGCACGTAGGCTGTGTTTGTTTGTATTTTAGAAACATTAAATAAAGTTTTTTAATTGTAATACTAATATACTTTTGCTGTTGATTTCTCGGGGCATCTCATATTAGGAGTATAATTTTTTGACTTTCTGATTTGCTCACTTTTTACATTTCTTTAATTTAAAAAAAACTGGAATTTGAATTAAATTTTATATAACGTTATCTTAAAGCTTATTAAATTTTCTTTAAAATGACTTATTATTTTTTAAAATTTGCCTATAAACTTCTAACAATTATTTAAAATGAACTCGATATCTGATAACAGAGGCCTTTCCTCTATATTTAATACATCTTTTTTTTTTAATCAAATAAAATTTAAATTTATCAGTTTTGTAATTTTGTTCGAAGTATTCACAGCTTTTTCGAGATGATTATATTCTTCAAAAATAATGTTACAATTATAAAATATTAATAATTAATCTAATACGATTAATGTTTCCATCAATGCAGATTAACTTTAATTTAACTTACTATTTTTTTTTGTTATTTTTTAAAACCAGAAAAAGAAAAGTAAATTAAATCGAGATTAAAATTGGTCTATATTAATAGAAAAGGACATAATTAGTATAACTAATTGACTACCTACAACGACGAACACTAGTCCGGGGCTGTGCACGATTAAAAAATAGGAATAGAGAATAAGAATTTCAATCTATCAGTATGTATTTCATAGTGCATAGTTTCTGATTGGTTGAAATCTTTACTCTGTGTTTCTTCACTGTTCCTTTGATTGTGCGAAGCCCTTCAGTAATCACTCGAACATGATATCACAATATAATGTACTACACACAGTAAAGACACTGACAAAGGACTGTCACATAATGGCTAAAAAAATTGGTTTTGTAATAGAGAACTCTTCAATGAAATTCATTTATTAATGCAATGCGTACCAGATTTTTGAACCGAGAAAATTGGCTGCCCATAAGCTCTGCAGAGCTCATATTATAGTCAGAGCACCACTGCACTCGCAAACACACACGCAGTCAAATCGCATGGACATTAGTTCAAGAACAAAGTCTTTATATGCATACGGATTTGTGAGTTCACAATTAATACTAACAATAATAATAATAAACCTTATTGCAAGATACCAATAAGGCCTATTATTATTATTATTAATTGTGAATACACAAATCTACTCTTAAATTTGAATTTCAACCTCGTTTCGTAACCTGATATAATCGCCATATTTGTATTTCTGGCAATACAAACTGACGCATGCGCACTAAAAATTGGAGATCATAAAAAAAGTTCAGTGTCGTTACTATGTGTAATTATATTATGATGATATTTAATCCTTACAGAACGAGAAAACCGTTATAGGCGCTAAAACAGTGTTATATTTTGAGGCAAGGAATACAATAAAATAATGAATCATAACAAATTTTACTAAAGGAAATGTTGCGAGATTTTAAAAATAAACCTTCCCCCCCTTTCTCTCTCT
>NW_012130104.1:2070198-2075105 GCF_000143395.1 Atta cephalotes | reverse complement strand
CCCCTTTCCTCTCTCTCTCTCTCTCTCTCTCTCTCTCTTTCTAAAGATTAAAAGCGTATAGAAATAAGTACAGAAAAAGAATAGAAGATAGAAAGGTAGCTATCGCGATGAAATATCAAATTTCTATCGCGAACCAAGAACTACCGCGAAGCTCTCGAGTTCGGTTGACCTCACTCTCATCATCTCGTGCATCTTCTCTCCGTCTCTCATCAAGCATTTTTCTTTGTACAAAGCGATATGAAACGCAATATCGAAATCACTAGTTATGTAATTTTAATCCGTAAGCGCTTTTTTGGTATGGTATATCTGGTTTTCTTTTTTCGATGCTTTTCCAATAATGCTTCTTCCATTATTTTTTTATTGATAAAGATACATTTGCTTGGTAACGTTATGTTTGTAATATCTGGTATTTTAATTGAATAAAATTGTTTATAATATATTCATTTTTAATTCTTCGTGGGCACACTAAGTTTTTTTTGCCTAAATTCTTCAACTATTCCTTCGAAAAATCTAGAATAATTCAGGATTACTTTTTAACATTTAAGCTACATTGCCAAATTACTTAACTTAAATGTTGAAACCTTTATTTAATACAAATTGAAATTTGTGCTAAGAAATGTAAGAGAAATTTCACTTGGATAAAAAAAAAGTATAGATACCTAAGAAGAATTAAAAAAAAGTTATAAACAATAAAAGGTGAGTATGTCTTACATCAGTGTGTTGTTCCCGCAATGTGAAGCAATTAAGGGTCAAAGTAACAAGTTTTGTGGAAGTGTGTGCTCCCGTTCATTTTGCTTTTTTTGATAGATAGATAATGATTTTGTTTCATATATTGATAATTTTTTTCACGATAAAAAGTAAAAGAGTTTAGACATCTATTTATGGCAGCTCTGATAATGAGCGTATTACATTTTCAGCACGTTCCTACTCTAATTGCACATCGATACGTGGTCACGTGTCTTTCCCCTTTGTTCCCCTCTGCGCCCTCGCCACTTGATCCCGTCGAATTACTTGGACGTAGAATTATCCATTATCCATGATATTCTAAACGCGCGCGTGCATCGCTTAATTGAAGCCAGTTAATGGTATTAAATTATATGGGTCAAATTAACAAAAATATATAAAAATTTGCAAATGCGTGTGTATTACGAATAAAACGCTGCATAATTTATCATGTTAAAGATACAGAAATCAGTTATAATTTTTTTGTCATGAATAAATATTTAGACTCCGAAAATTGGATCGTCAAAAAGTTCCCCGAAATCATTCATAACTTACAATCAATTCGCGGAAAAATCGGACGATTTTTTTATCTTTTTTCGATAACATATGTATGTGTATACATATTCCACGAGAATCCGAAGTAAATTAATTAATCAATGGCAATTTACAAAATGTTTATATCCGGCGGCGATAGTACGTTTCGAAAGAAGAAATAATCCGTTATCAGTTGCGAGAAATGTGCTCTTCGCTTCGTGCGCGTGTACGTGCGTGCAACACACGTACACTCATGCTCACTCATGGAAACATAACGCGTGCTGTATGTAATACACGCCGGGAGCTATGTACGTATGTATGTACGGGGAAAGAAAAGGAAGGAGAGAAAAAGAACCAAGATGCATGAGCAAGCAGGCACCGAGATCGTGATAACGTCACAAACTGTTCGCCAACACACCTGACTGCAATTGGAGATTAGCTACGCGACACCCGCCGGCACATCTGTCCTACCTCTTGCGAATCTTGTCCTGATGTAATTGCGCGCTAGGACTCTTTAGAAGATGAATAGATAACTATTTTACTTTTTTAACGAGTAGGATGACAACGATTAAATTGATCGAAATCGAGAGAAAGATATAGCAAAATTACCCAATAGAAATTGGATGCAATATATACCTAGATGTGGCACATATAGGAAACAAGAATGCACTCTCTATATTCTTTGGAGTAGAATTTCACTCTAAAGAGTGAAAATTGAGCAATGAGAAAAACTCTTGAAAGAATAGTTTAATTTTAAATCTTTAAAAGCGAGATTTCACTCTTCAGAATGATGATTCACTCTAAAAGTTTTAGAGAGCATATAATCTTTAATTTCTATTAAATTCTAGAGATAATAAATATCTGTTCACATTTGAAAGAGAAAGAAACGTATAAAGATATAATATTAAATGTAATGATTAATGTAAAAAATTAAAGCTATATTTAAATTAGTGTGATAAACATTTTTTTTTTAATATACTGAATCTCTTGGTTTTAATAATTGAATACGTTGTACATCTAAAATTTGTTTTCAAGATTTGAAAACTTAATATTTATCATATTTATCATATTTCAATATCTATTTATTGTATGTGATTAACGTGTTACTAGTGTGAATATGAACTTGTAATAAACTAAGATATCTGATGTATCTATTTCAAATTATTGGATCTTTTATTAAAAGATTTATGGATACTGGAAAATCGTCGATAAAATTATTGAGTCTTTAATTGATGAACCTAGAAGAAAAAGATTCCGCCTGAAAGCGAGATTTACAGAAGCAAATCGCGAAGAGTTTCGCAATTCGGGTCGGAATGCAACGATCAGCTCGAAGTGGGGTCTCGTAATAAACATTACGCAAATCGGCCTTCGGAATTACAATTATTTGGAATACGAAAGTGCAATTGTGACTTTTCTCAATATCTTTCGTCGCGCTATTCTGCCGAGCTTGCAATTTTGCAGAACGCGGAATGAGTTCATGGTTCTTGGAATGTGCGTCTTATGATTGCGACGAAGAAAGGACCTTGAGCCAAGTAACTTTGTAGATTATAACTCGATAAATCTTTGTTATGCTGATTTAATTTACAAAGAGTCGATTCCATATCCATCATGTGGCCAAGAAGATGATTAATGAATAACATTGTATTTAGATTCTAATGTCGCCGAATTTATTATCAATGTGTTGAAATCCGTGACTTCCGAAGCGCAAAGTCTCCGCGTCTCTGATATGTTTGAAAATACCCCACAACAATGAACGAGGGCCCACGAAAGGATCATCCGTCTTCGAAGACGAGATGACTGTATCTCGTTGCTCGTTCTGTCACTCCTCGCGGTTCACCGAGTAGCGTGATGTCACGGCGTATTGTATTTCGCTTATCGGCGCCGGATGCCGATTCCTCGTTCAACCCAGCAGCATTTCAGGAATGCGAATGCCACGGTTTTCTACCAGCCAGTGACAACGGTCAGCGACAACGAAGACGACGACGACGACCTTCGCCCTGGAGATCGACTTTGCACCCCAGCTAATCGATATACCTTCTACGCGTTACGCCTCGTTTGTCGTTTCCGTTCTTTTCGCATCGCTCGGAGTATCATGTGAGCTTGTCGTCCTTTTGGTAAACTTCCGGTGAATGAAATTTTGTTCCTTTGCCAATCCCGCGGAATACTGTTAGAGTTGAACTTTCACGTATAACCACTCATTTAATAATAATAATAATATTATATTATTATATAATAATAATATTATATATATGTATGTATAATAATATAATGTTATTAATTAATATAATCAAAACTTCTATTTTTAATAATAGAAGGAAAAAGTTGAAGAATTAAAAATTAATGCATTAAATTTCTATCAAGTTTCTCTCTTCTCCATAAGGAGCAAACAAAAAATGCATTCTATAACTTAATTACATTCAAAATGAAAGAAGATATTCAAAACGAGTTTCTTCCAGTAAATTCTATATTTAGCTATATTTAATTTCTGTATTTCCATATACTGGAAATGCAGAAAGGAATAAAAGGAATAGCTAAAGAGTATTAAAAAAATTAGCATGATTTTGAAGATTAAATGTCAATTAAAGATTAAATAAAGATTATTCGATTGAAAATGTTTAAATGTTTCATATCAAGTATGAATTCTATTCATTTTATTCTATTTAGCGCGTATATATGAAAATGTACGATTTATTATAAATGCATATTTAATTTGAATTGATCAATCCACGTTTGATCTTACATTATCGGTGGCGTCGGATTTCTTTTCATTAAAGTCGGCTCTTCTCCAAACTCGATCGAGCGACCGATTATTATATACGAAGGTTGTTACATGTAGTATCCTTTTCTGATCGGGAACTCTCATGTACGTGTAATACAGTTTGTCGCAGCCATCAGATCATTGCGGATCGCTGTTATGACAATAGTCGAGCACGGTAGCGTATCCCTGTTTTCAAAACACCGCCTCTCGTGTATACCAGGATGATCCTGGCTCTCGCTGCTGCAGGAAATTGTACACCCACGAGGGCAGCTATGGGTCTGAAAAGAGAAGTACTCGTCGCTACATTAAAATCCATCTCTCTCTCTCTCTCTCCCTCCCCCTCTCTCTCCCTCTCCCTCTCCCCTCTCTCTCCCTCTCCCTCTCCCTCTCTCTTTCTCTCTGTCTTCCCTCTCTTCCTCTCTCCCTTTGTTCTCTCAGGTCGGTCCTTCGAGCGATTTCTATGAAATTTGTATTCGCTCACGGCGATAGAGAATACTCGTGTGTTTCGCGACGGAAAAGTCATATTTCTGGAAATACGGAAAAACTCGAGCTCGACATCGAGTCCAGAGATAAATCCGTGGGATATAATTTCATATTTAATATTATTACGTAATATTAAAAGATCCGCGACACGAGTGGCCATATCGAACTGAGGGGAAAAGACTGCAAATGTAAAATTTAAAAGATTTTAATTTTTTTAATTTAAAAGATTTTTCATAGAAAAACATTTGCAAATAGTTATCCATTTCGAAACGTGACACTAAAACTAAAAAGATGTCTGTATAATATTTAGAAAAATAAGAAATTATAATTTTAAGATGAATTTTAGTAATATGATTACAGCAGTATATATATATATATATATATATATATATATATATATATATATATA
>NW_012130104.1:2065850-2069824 GCF_000143395.1 Atta cephalotes | reverse complement strand
TATATATATATAGTATATATATATAATATATATATATATATATATATATATATATATATATATATATATATATCTCCTTTTATATTTGTAATACACTTTTATTAAATTTTAACGAATTTAATATGTACAACGAACAAAATATTATGTGGAGAAAAATATTTTATCAAGTTTAGCACACTAGTTAATTGATAATCAACGTAAATCATTGATTCAATATTATCTTACTATTCATAATTTTAGTGAAAATAATAATTACATTCTCAACTTGTAAAGTACATTTAACAATTAAATAAATTAACGTATCATAACGTACATTTGCACGTATAATTTTTTAAATTTTTTCTATCATTACGTTTTATAACATCTCTGCGTTTATTTGAATATCTGAAGATGGCTCGATTGTAGTCGAAATGTAATAAGAATTATACAGTACAAATTTAATTATATATATTTTATGTCTTGATTTATCCTTTTTTATGATTTTTATGATATTTTACTGACTCTTATATACTCTTTCTAGTTATATTGTTATTTGACATTATAGTTAAACAAAAAAACCACTTTTTTAAAATTACTGGAAAAAGCTGGAAATATTTCGATTTTTTTTCCAAAAAATTTTTTTTATTACTATTTTGCTATATAAATGACATAATACTTAATACTTTCTTCATCAAATTAATGTGATCCAAAATTATGTAATCTTATTTTTATTAAAATTTTTAATTATCTTTCTATTTTTATATAAAACCTAATCTAACCTTCCTTTAATGCATAACAAAATAGACGAATGCGCAAGTGATTATTATGATGTAGCATGGTGCCTCTCATAGTATAATACAGGAATAAAAAACAGATCTTACATGCAGAAAAAAGATTAGCCAATGCAGCTAAAATATAAATTTTAACTGTGGCAGTTAAAATGTGTCCTTATAATAGGGACAGCTAATATCGTTGTTGCCAAAACTTAATTTATTATCTGCTAAAATTTAGGTGCTGCAGTGAAAAATATTCTCTGTCTATTAGAATAAAATGACAAACGGTAGCATCTCAGAAATAATTGTGAATAAAATATTCGATTATACGGCTAAAATAATGAGGAATAGCTACTACTTACTTAGTTACTCATGTTGTGTGCTTTTAATTTTAACTAATAAACTTGGATGTAAATGTATTTTATCTAGCCAACTTTTAGCAATAATAGCAAATTTAAGTTTGAACCAGCAACTGATATTTAACTGATCTTACAAAATTCTTTTTTTTGTGTGTATAATTATTTGCTCTTAAAATTTTTGTACTTAAAACAAAATAGATATATATTTGAGCGTTGAAAAGAAAAGAAAGCGAAGATACGGAGTGAGAAGAATATCTGGGCGAGTTAAAAATATGTTTATAAAGATGTCATTAACTCTTGAAATTGCGAGTAAGGATAAATTTTTAAAAAATTTTGTAATTTTTTTTATTCTAAAGACTTTATTCTAATTTATTCTCGTTGGTGCAATAAAATATGTTTTGTATGTTTTATACATGTTTTTGATAGAATACACTGTACAACTTTAATCTTTAATACAATTTCAAAATTTTTGTTAATTTATCCAAATTATCTCGGCTATATTCTATAGAGAATTATTTACAAAAAAAATCGAGAAATAAATATGGCATTTACGCATGAATTTTTCCAATGACTTTTTCTATCTTTGGAAAAAAATGAAAAACTCCGCGGAAAAATAGGAAAAATTCGATTCTTTAAAATTATATTTGACATTAAGAGTTCTTGGTTTCGATTAATTTAAATAAATTAATTTCAATTAAATTTTTATGTATATTAACATATACTCGAGTTATATTCTTCAAATAACCTTTTGACAAATTACAGATTTATTTTATTTTCGTATCGGTTAAGTCGATTTTCGAATAGCCAAATGGACCAATCATTCTCTCTAAGCTCGCGTTGCAGTAATTTAGCGAAAAGAGAAACCTGCGTCATTCGTGAAAAACGTGGTGCTCGTACATGACGTTCGTGAGATCACCATCGATCGATGTACTGGCGATGTGCATGAACACGGCACAGCACGGCACGATATATATCCTTGTTTCCACAACACAGCTCTTCACCAGGACGAGACGGTGCGATACCGGGAAATTTTACACCCAGCGTCCGTGTCGCACGGACATCTTGTTTGGCGGATCCATCTGTAGCCCGGAGCACGTGTTCGCGTTTTCGCAAGCCGTAACCGTATATCATCGAACCCAGGACGATGTTATAGATACGTAATACCTTCCCGTGCAACGGATCGAGATACATACACGGCGTTCGACTTTCGTTGCGACCACGATCGTTGTATTACCGATGAGAGATCACTAAGAAGGTAGCTCTATATAATCCATGAGTTCTATAAGCCATTTTCTTCCTTAATGCTGGATATTATTGTGTTTTTCGAGCGAATTTTCCATCTGTATGGTTGAAAGTTTGAATAACGCGAAAATGGAAAAATAAATAGCTCAAAGAGAAACCCTTTTAAAACAATATTATTTAAAATATATTTAAAATTCAATGAGAACAGTGTTATAGTACGTTCTTATAACATGTAGCTTTTTAATACAAATATAACGTAGCTTTTAATAATATTTATTAACAATATTAAAAGAAAGGGATATGAGAGAGAGAAAGAGGGAGGAGAATATTTCATCAATAATCTGCATTCGTTTCATTGTTAGATGCTTCCATAAGTAGATATCAATAATTTAAAAAGTGATAATAGTTTTATGGATAGTGCAAATGTTGCAGTAAGATGAAGAGGTTTGTAAGATGTACAGTTCATTTCTCTACTTGTCTTACGATCGTCATTTAGCACTTTGAGAACTTCTCTCTTGCGCTTTATAGGACAAAGCAATTTGTGCGGCCATTAATGTCCGCGGTTAACAACCTGTAGTACAATGTCAATTACACGGTGGTGTGAACTACAAATTTGCTTCGTCAACGTGACTCTATGATCACTCTATACTGTTCTCGTAACAGTTATGTAAAAAAAATACATGAATTAAAGGAAACTGATAGAAGAAAGTGAATACGTTTATATTTAATTCATTTATATTTAATATGATATTTCTAACAATTTTATCTATAATGTATACAAATTTATTATCTAAATTTACACAAATAGTATGATTTTCTGAAATATTTAAAAATTTAGTTTTTTAAAATTTAGTTTTTAATATACAGATCTGAAAATAATTGTTGAATCTTTAAAATAATTATGTAGAACACTTAAACTATACGTTGATGACAATCTTGCAGTTTTAACATATTCAGCATTCTAGAAATTTAATTTAAGCGTCTTACAGAATGTTTAGTTTAATGATTCCAACAAAATTATTTTCATATCTAGCTAAATTTTTAGATACTCGAGCAACATTCTTTTCGTGCAAACTAATCTATTTTTAATCTTGAAAATCAAAGATAGATGAAAAAAAAAATCGTTTTAATATTGTGATCAACGATTCCGATTTTGCTATCAAATAATTACTCAACGTGTAATTGAGAAATAATAATACTTCGATATTTCGTAATAATGATAATAGAACGTGACGACCGTCTTGTTTACGTCAATTGAATAATTAGATAAATTTTTGTCGACCAGTCGAGCTTGATTTTCGCTCTTCCGCTTTATCCGCATTTTGCGTCGCCCCGGGTTCGCTTTTATTCCCGCTTCTCCCTTTTTCTTCCTCTTTCCCTATTTCGCCTGCGGCGGTGCGCATGTAAGTTATCGGTGTCCTGTTACATCCAGTTCCAGTTACACGTGCCGCGGGGCACCGATGCATTCGATATCGTTTCCCCGCGTGCTCTCGTACGCAGCAGCACTTCCGAGTACGCGCGTCTCTCTCTCTCTTTCTCTCCCGCCCTCCCTCTCCCTCCCTCTCTCTTCTCTCNCTCTCTCTCTCTCTCTACTCTCTCTACTCTCTCTCTCTCTCTCTCT
>NW_012130104.1:2042119-2062596 GCF_000143395.1 Atta cephalotes | reverse complement strand
ACACACACACACACACACACACACACACACACACACACACACACACACACACACACACACACACACACACACACACACACACACACACACACACACACACACACACACACATACACACACACATCTTCTGCGCGCGCAGAAGTTCACGATTAAAGATCCTAGAATAAGAAAAGACACGTTCAATAACATTTAGATCTTAATTAATTCAAAATGTATATGTATCTCTTAATTATAATTTCTGCCCGAATTAGTACTAAACTTTTTTTTTCATTATAGTGCATGGGGTCTCCAACAGTCGCAACTTTCATATAGCCATTGCCAATCGGTGAGTTTTCATGCTAAAATCTTATATGTCTATCAATGTATAAAAAATTTTTTTATATATTATATTTATGCAGCATGAAATCTTTACAACGACTGGAGGTACTTCGAGCATTTTTTAAAATTTATTATAATGAAGAGTAATGTCCAAACAAATTACATTTAATTATCTTTTTTATTTTTTTTCTTTAGATTCGCCCCTTGCGAAGTATTTGTGTGTAATTAATAATTAAGAGTTAATCTGTATAATATAACTTTCTAATAAACGGTATATTTAAATATTATTATTCGATCGAATCATTGGACGTCTCTTTGATCACAGCTGCAGCCGCAATTGCAGCCGATGCAGTCGATGCAAATTCCAACTATGAACGGCTACAGCCAACTGGGTACCTCGTTAAGTGAGTCACTATTCTCGCACTTTGTACCTTCTTTTATCGAGCGGGGTAATGCTGAACGACCAGACAAAGCGTTTCAAGGCAATTACCTGGATGTTCCAGGTGGAACGACCGGATCGCCTGGTTCCATGGGCGGCGGCTCTTTCGGTAGCAGTTTCGCCACGTGCGGCAGGAGGCATGAATCCGCGATGGCCACGGATACAATGCCTGGAAGATGCTATTGGCCCGAGAGTGAGTGTAATTTTAATAAAAATAAAAAATCTAATATTCCTGTGTGATTTCAAAGATTCAGTTTGTAAAATTTCCGTGCGCAGATCGCAGAATATGTATATAAAATTTGACATAATTCATAATTAAATGACATTGTATGAAAGATGATGAATGATAGCTGAATGATTCAGAATCATTTTTGTCGCGAGCGACCCTAAGGATATAATATACATATTTCTTAACAAAATGAAAAAGATTATAAAAGATCGCTGATTTTTCTATATTGTATTTGAAAGTAACAGAAAAAAGTTTGGCAAACACTTAGAATCTATCGAGGAATCTATAGATCAAACATTATTTCAATAAGAAATAATGTTTTTTATAAAAAAATAATTAAGATAAAGGGAAAATGTTTTATTTAAATTATAAAATTGTATAGTTAAACATAAATATTGATTTTTATTGGACTGTTTCACATATATAGACAATATTCATTTTTCGGAAAGTATAAATTTCCAATTCCTGTAGTCGCTTTTTATAAAGATGATACATTTTTAAATACCGCATTATACAATCCTCTTTAACAATTTTATTAAATTCGTCTGGCGATTGTCGCAGTGGTAAACGTGAAGGAAGAGCCCGGGACCAACACCGTGTCGACCAGCGGCGTCGGCGTTGGCGTCGGCGTTGGCGGTGTCGGCGTCGGCGTCCCGTCTGGCATGATGGCCTCCGCGACATCGTCAGGCGTCTCAACGACGGGATTTCCGCCGATGGAGTTCCAGACGCGTTCCAAGTGCTTTATGTGAACACGAGAGGAACCACCACGTTAAATAGCAGCGCGTGTTACGTGACGAATCGACGTCATGAGGAACGAGGGACGATTCTACGTGATCTATCGCGCGGTGCGTTAGATCGCAACGAGATGGATTCGCGATTCGACGAACGGTGAGCGATGCATGAAATGATGCTCTGAACATATCTCTCGATGACGCGGTAATGCGGATTATATTTAACAAATATTATCGAATAATATCTGATAATTGTTTAGCGATGTTATTGAATGGTCGTTCGCGAATCTAACCGCGCGGGGAAATACAACGTAAACGTTTGTGAAACTCGTGTAATTGCTATTGTTGTGTTAATTCGATGTTAAAGGTACGTACGTCGTGCGTCTTTACTGTGTAGGCTTGTTCACGTTCGTTAAATACGTAAAGCGACACGCAATACGGAGACAATCGCATGTATTATGCGAGATATTACGACACGATGCGATACGACGATTCTTTAGCGATTCCGAAATCTTTTTCAAAAGTGAAGGCTGCGATCGCGCCTGTTGTGGTCCTGATCGATCGAAGACCGCCATGTTGATGATGAAAACGAAAACAGGAACGATCGCGAAGAACGATCTCTCGATTTTATCCTCATTTTATCGACGATATAATATGTTTGAAAATACCTCTATATCTTCGCGCATATCGTTTTCGACTGCTAGACAGTATTTAATATCCTGACGAGAGGGCGAGAGGCGAAGAAAGTTTGTTCACAACGGGAATGAGATATCGTTTCGATTGCGATAGAACAGAAAACGCGTTTATTTGAATCGATCTATCGACTCTAATCAGTATTCGCTCCGTTTCCTTATTCGCGAATCCAATGTACACTCAGAGAAAGGTTTTTCTTTGATTTAAAGAAATGTTTCTTTGCTATACGATTAAAGAAAAAATTTTTTATGTCTTTTTTTGATTTAAACATAATTTTATGAAATTAAATAGAAAAATTTATTTGATTACCGGATACCGAATATCGAATATCCAGACAGAATGTAACATTAAATATACGATATCCGATCGGATATCAAGAAGGCAATTTCTTTGAGTCGGATATCTAATATTTTCAGACTTTTCCGGATATCCGAGAAAGTATCTTCTAAAAAAAAAGAACCTATAGAAAAAAGGATTGTATAAGATCATGAATTATAACATCATGAATATGCATACTTATTTCTAGAACATATTTGTATAAGAAAAAAAATCAACGATTTAATGATATCAAATTTCAACCGGATATATTCCCGGATACTAATGATATCCGACTATCTGGTCGGATATTCGTGTAAAAAAATACTGGATAATACTGGATACTTTCCAGATATCCGGTGCATCCCTAAAAATTATGTTCAAAGAAATTTTTTCTTTAACTGTATAGCAAAGAAACATTTTTTTAAATCGACCCTTTATCTAGGTGTACTTTAACTCTTTGAGGGGCATCAAAAAAACAGAATTGCAAGATTTTACAGGAATCTGTCAAATAGAAAAAATGTGCTCTTCAAAGTGTTAAAATATATCTTTGCAATTGAAAGATTGGATATGTAATTTGACGGATTGAATTTGTAATATATGTATAAATTCACACAGAATTATTTCAGCACTAAAGATCCAGCTTGACCTTTATTTTCTATTCAATATAATCATTATGATTTTATATTTTGGATATTTTGCAATGTATAGATATATTATTTAAAGTTAATATACAACATAATTGAACATTTTCTTTTATTTTAAAAATCTAAGGAATAAGATTATATAAAATTTATGTCAAGTTATGAAAAACAATTTTTTAACGTAATTGTCTTTTCTATTGCGATATGAAACGGTAGCTCTTAGCTCCTAAATATGGATCTATTGTAAGAAGAGAGATACAGAATAAAGAAAAGCCATCTTGTTGTAGAGAGTTCTTTTATATATACAAATATATAGAATTTAATAAATAGAGCCATATAATGTATATGTTTAATCGTACAAAATATGTACGTTTTATGTGAATTATACTAATTAGAGCGAAATTGTTTCTGCGATTACGATGTAAATATACGATTAGCGTAGACATAGCAACGATTTTAAGAAACTTATACTGTGAATTAGTCTTATGTATAAATCACTAAAATTGGCTTCTAATAAATGTAACGCTTCATTCTAAAGTTATTACACACCAAAATCGTGTATGAATACTCTGTGGCAGCTGCGGTACAGTAGTAGTTTGGCGAAAAAAGTGTAAAAAAGTGTAACAGTGGCTATATAAGAGATGAAATAAATCTTAATTATTTATCATTGAAAAATACAATTCTCTTTCAGGAAATTGCTCGAGAGAATTACTTTTGGTATTAAACTGTTTATATTTAATTGAATATATATTAAATATTTTAATTCATAGGAATCTATTTAAGAATTGTTGTATAAAATTGTTAAGACCTCTAATTTCATCATAAGATTATTTATAAGACTGCTGCATTACATGCATAAATTTAGTATGGCATTTATCTAATCCATCGCGTTATTATGTAAATATTATACTAAATGTAATATATCAATTAAATGTCATATTAACTTACATAACGCGATGCATTATTAGGTAAATGTCATACTAAATATTATGCGGTTAACCCTCCAGAGTCGATGATCTATTAGATCCGCTCAATTATAAATCTTTGCAAAAATATCAAATGATTCAATTTTCTTTATGTTACATCAGCAAATTTCGATTATTTTTATTAAAATATAGTTAATATTCTTTTTTTATACGAGTTTTATACAAGTTATGTCATTTTCTTGGGAATTAGTACCTTTTAATTAACATAAATTAAGTGGATTTACAGGCTCAGTATTAATAACTGCGTTATAAATTTTGGCATTGATTTCAGGGAGTTAAAACTTCCTATTTTAAATATTCTAAATATTTTAAATCTCGCAACAGTACGAAATTTTCATTCTGTAATCTGGATCTTCAAACTTCAGTGTATATATATTTATATTATTTCGGACAGTATAAAATTTTAAAAAAATCTTACCTATTTGTGAAAGCTTTAACAATGAATTTTTATTATCATAGAATTTTTATAATTATATTTTACTTGTTTTTTACAAATTTAAATTTATCTATTAGAATTCACAATATATATAAAAAATTGACTGTGCTTTAAAAATTCAACATTACCAATGGAGGGTTAACTTTGTTAAGAAGAACATTTTTTTTTATATATCACATAAGACGTTACCAAAAATATCTGATCCAAGGAAAAACGTTCGAAAAACAGTTGTCCGAGAATAGTTTCTATGCAGTTTCATGCTATTGCATCCTAGTGCAAGTCCGCCGCACAGGATGTCAAGGAGAAGAATAGCGGAATACGGGAGGAGGGTGAGCTAACTGGACCAATGGCCGGCGAATGTTTTGCGAGCACGATGTTTTGCAAAACAAACCGTGCACTGTGGGCTTTAATATTCCTCGTAAAATCTGGAACACTACGAGCGCAGCCGCGTCAACACTGCGCGTGCATCGGACGCGGGAATAGCACGTGCATCTTGTTTTCCGATCTAGGAACCGAGAGAGCACGTCGATGACGTCGTTACGGCATTTCTCCTAGAGACTGCAAATAAATTTCACCGGATATACATTTGCAAGAAGCGAGTCTTCGACGCACGTCAAAAGGGGAACGATATATATTAATTTCTTTTGTATGAAGATAAAATTAACGGAGATAAAATGAAAATTGCGAAAAGCTGATACAAATATTTTGTTGAAAGCATTTTGTTATACGCAACTCTATAAAACTTTAGAATCAAAATCTCACTCTTATTCATAGTCGGATTTTATTTAGAACCGTCTTAAGTACAGTCTTAAGATATCATGAACCAATTAAAGAGTACACATCTAGTATCTTAAGACATTATTTAGCATCTTAAGATAAAAATAGGCTATGAACATCATCCTTAAAGATTAAATTTAAATTTGAATCATTCTTTTTCAAGATTGGCTCAATTTTCATTCTTTATTTTTTTAGAGTGAGATTCCACTCCAAAGAATTTAAAGAGTATATATTAATTTTTTTCGAGAATTAAGTATTAAAAGTAAAATTCGTTTATTAGGAAAAGTATAAAATATATACTTTTGTTTACATTTTTACACGTATTATTTTATGTTTGATAACTTAACTTTTTACGTTATAGTCTTGCTCGTAATATATATGAAGAAAAAGAAAGATAATAAAGTTAGAATTTTTCCAGAAATGCAATGAGATTTTTATTTACCTAATTATATCTTTCCAATCATGTTAAGAATTCCTGGAATCTCTGAGATTTTTGCAATAGCAGTTAATGTTATAATTTTTCCGATTATATCCTTTTAATAATTCTAATAATTTGTTTTCAAGTTCGTGCCTCTTGGTTGATTTAGCGAGGACTCGAAATTCGAGAGGCATCATTTCATCCTTCTTCGAACTCTCGTATATATCCTTGCGAATTCCCTTCGTCTCTCAGAAACGTATGCTTTACATAACGCAGTTTGACACGCTCAACGTAAACATCAGATCCATTTTATCCAAACAGACACGATAGTGGACTCAGTTAGCCACGCAATATGTACTACAAAGCGCTACTAAAGCGTATAATAAAATATCATGTTAACTATTACATGAGCTAACTATGTTACAGACGCGTTTTGATATCTCAACAGGCTCAACTTAAGTAATAATTATTAGTGATTTAATTAGTAGTAATTAGTAATTAGTAATGATCTTGCAAAATGGTGTCAAAGATTTGACAAAGTACTCTTAGCGGATTATTTTTATTAAACTGTTAGTTTATTTATCATTATATTGTTATTAAATTGTGAGTTTACTTATTTTATATTGTTAAATATTTTATGTTGGGTGTGTTATTAAGCTTATTATTTTATAGTAAATTATTAAGTTCTGTAATGGAAATTTGCGATTCACTGTCTGAAAGGCTCTTGGAACAAATCTGAGATAAATTTGTTGCTCGGATCCGGATTGCAACGCACAGGAGAGAACGTGCGTTGAATGACGCATAACAGCTGTACGCAACTTTGAGTCGTGCTCGTAAAACGAATATGTATGAATAACGAGTGGTCTCCGGAAAAAAGCGATCTCGCTTATCAGGTTATACATACATGAATGAGTATTTAAGTAATTTTTTCTTGAAAGTTGCTCGAGGTAATCTTAATCGACTATTTGACAGAGCAAATGATTCATTTAGTGAAATATCATTCCATATCTTTACAAAGTAATTTATGTTTGTTACACCATTTTATTATGTTTTATTCTGTTTCAAGCTTGTTTAAAACGGTCTATTGTTCATCAGAATTTGGATTGGAATTCTATTTATGCTTTGCGTGTAATACGAAAAACATTCGAAGAATTAAAACATAAACATCCATAGAATATCCATTAGAATACACACGTTGATTAAAATAATAACGCTTATTTGTTACGATCAAATTATCATTGGTTTATAAAATTAACACAATAATTTAAAAAATCTCATATTTTGGAATTGCTTAAAAAAAAACAGAAATATAAAGAAAAATAGAAAAGACATGCTTTTATTTCTTCATAATCAATTATTACACCTGCAAAATTACATTTCAAATTTAAATGTTTAAAGGTGCCTCAATAATACAAATATAAATAATAAGCAGCATACAGCCGACAGATTGAAACGAAAATAATATATTTATTATTATTTTATAAGAAAATTCTTCAACGAAGACATTTCGGTCAAGATTTGACCATCATCAATACGTACAGATGACAAACAAGTTAATGAAGAACGCAAAATCGCTAATCAAAGAAGTGTTAATATAAAATCAAGATGATAAAGAAAGAACTAACTTGATCATACAATTGATTGGAAAAATGTTAGTATTCTCGATTCAGAACAATCTTATTATAAAAGGATGGTCTCTGAAATGATTCATATTAAACGTCAAGATTATTGCTTAAACAAACAAAGTAACACACGCTTTCCTGAAATCTACTTACCAATCATCGGAAAAATCCCCACACATAGAACTATCTTCTCCATTAACATTCTTCTTTTCTTTTACTCTATATAAATATTGTTCGCTAGCCATGATAGCCATAGCTTCCAAAAAATTTATCAGCAGTTCTTACCATTTGTTCAGATTTTTCTCGATTTTTTTAAATTGTGATACTCAGAATTACATCTGTGAGAACTTGTGTTAAAAAATACGTGGTAAGCGAGCTTTAATGTGAATTTATATTGACCTTCATAATTAATCATTGTATGATCTAAAACATTTTAATTCTTAAAAAGCGTTTTTCTTTTCCTTAATTTTTAAATAGAATCTGGAAATTCCGTATTCTCACACGAAATCATTCTTTGCTTCCATAAAAAAGGAATTATAAACGGAACATATTAATCGCCAGCATTATTATATATAAAAATTATTTTCTTTTTTCCTTTTTTAATATATATTTTTGTTGGTAAATTTCATTCTCTGGACTTTTATCTTACTCAATTAACGCGTACAAGCGATTGGAAAGAAAAAGAATTTGTTACTATTTTATTGACTTGCGAATTTTTTTAATATTTTGCACTTCTTTCTTTGTCTTCTTGATATTGTATTAACACTTCTTTAACTAGCGATTTTGCGTTCTTAATTAATTAACTTGTTTGTAACTCTTTATTGTCATCTTTATGTACTGATGATGATCAAATCTTGACCGAAACGTCTATTTTCTTATAGAATAATAATATATATTATTTTCGTTTCAACATCTGTCGTCGTGGCTATATGCTTCTTATTATTTACATTTCAAAATTAATATTTTAATGATGACACAATTTTAATGATTCGAAATATTCAAATTTATTTTCCGAAAAATTTCGTTTTTTGAGTTGTGTCGTAGCAAATAATATTAAATTATAAGATTTCCATCCTACAATTTGAGTAGAATTATAGATTATTTAAAGCGGATATGATTATCTAAAAAAAGAGAAAAATTTAAAAGGGATTAAGAAACATGTTTTCCGAATAAAAAATCCTCGGTCTTATTTTTCGCGGATGAGAACATACCTATATTTCTTGCGATTTCAGAGGCGTTTTTATTACTCGGATGAATTCGCGCAGTTGGGACGAACGTAAGAAAAGAGAGTACGTGATGAAAGATGTTCGAGGGAGGAACGCAAGGGATTCACACGCACGTGCGTGCATGCGTAGCGATGCGTGTAAGTTGGAGGGCGGCAGTGATATATAGCGACTAGGAGGACGATCGTTTAGGTGACTATTAGCAGCTTTCCGTGACACTGCCATGTCCGTGTACTATGACTAGTTCTTGCGAGCTTTCTTCCGAGCTGAAAGAGAAGCAGTCGAATCGTTTTTTGCGATCGGTCAATTGCGGGCGAAAATACGTCAAACTTGTATTTGCAATCATATAAAAAGAAAGGAATAAAAGAGAAGAAATCTTTCTTCTCTTTTGATTAAGTGAGTAAAATTAATCGGTGAGAATTAATTAATTGATAATCTCACAGAATGCATCAGTATTAAATTCCTCTTAATTAGAAAAATCATTTTTCCAAAGGAAATTATTCGCTCATCTATATTCTCTTCGCATACTGGAAGGAACGATTTTGTTGAATCGTCAAAATAAATGTAAGAAATTTAAGAGCAATGCTACAAAAAAATTTGATACTTCAACAATCAGCTTGAGCATTTCTGCATAATTATTTTAATAGTTTAATAGTTTAATAAAATTAATAGTTTAAGAAAATTATTTTCAATTTAGATACTTCAGCAAAACTATTCTTTCCATATACAAACGAATTATACATTCGAATACAAACATGTAAACAAGTAAAATGAACTACACGTACTTAGTGTTAAACGGACAATAAATAATAAAAATTTAGATTAATATTTTTTGTTTAATTTTTATAAATGGAACTATTAAGCAATTATCTGATGAACTCATTGATCAAGTTAAATACATTTTTTTTTAGGCAGTTTCACGCCGAAGGGAGATCGAAACTGGTTTCCTATTTTTCGGTAAAAAAAAAAATGAAAAGACAGAAAAGAGTCTATTTATCTATTTTTGACGCGTGAAGAGATTTCGCTTCGTTCTAATTCGATTATAGCACAGTTTAGATACCGCGCTGTAATGCACGGTCGTCAAAAGTGGATTTAATTGAGAGTCATAAAAAAAAGAAAATCAGTAGATTTTCGAGAATCAGAGAGTGTCGGATATCATTCGACCGATTTATGATGATCCTTCTCGTAAGAAAGCGGGGGCCATGAATTCCCGATGACTCGACGAAAAGAACTCGAAGAGAACTAACTAGTCGGATTTCTCTTCGTGTCTTACCGTCTAAAATCAAATTAATTCTGCGAACAAAATTCTTTTAAGATCGCATAAATCCAATAAATAAATAAAAAAAGAGATAAAATGATCGAACAAAGCGAAATAAATGTAAATAATCGGTAGACTATTGGATGTCGCGTTATGCTGTTGTCGCTGCGCGTAACGATGAAAATAGATGAACCATTAGAAGATCAAAAGAGGATCGGATGCGGAAGCGTGTCTCACGAGAGAAAAACAGATTTATCGATCGCTCTTCCTCCCTTTTCTTTTCTCTAGTTCCAGGCATCATCTTTCGGTCAGCGGCTTTTTTTCTCCGTGTGCGAGAGACAGAAACCAGCGAGACGCGTGGCTTTTAAAGCGAGGCGGTGTCATGATGCGGACAATTTGTAGCAGAGTGTCAACGCGGCTGTTTCTATTTTCGAGTACGGCCGAGAGCGCGAGTTATCTTTTTTTTCTTCTACTTCTTCAAACCCCCGTGTTCTCCTCCTTTCTCTCTCTCTCTCTCTCTCTCTCTCTCGTCATCTACTTGCTCTTGTTTTTCCACGCTGTTCGTCCACCGACGACGAGATCGGCCGCGAGATCCGCGCACTGGATAGGAAAGCGGATTATCGCAGATATCTTGTCCCGTATCCTGCTTCTCTCTTATATTGGTGACTGATGTTTTCGGATCTCCTAACATAAACACCGCAAGCAACCGTGTATTTTCGTTCCGCGATTTATCAGGGATTGGGAAAATGCTTGCTCAAAAAACGAACGCCCGCAAGATACACGCTTGGAATTATTCTTGTTCAATTAATCCTTGATACACACAATTAAATCATCCGTGTTCTACACATTTCTTTTCTTTTCGAAAAACTAGCAACATTAAATAGTTGATTTTAGCATTTATATACAATTTTTTTAATCTTATACTTTCTAAAGAGAAATATTATTATAAAGTTAAATATTATAATAAATATTATAAAGTAATAAATTTTTAATAATCCTTGTTATTTGTTAAAGTAATGAAATGAAAATTAACTTGGGACACGAATGATTCATCGTATGTAGTGGAAGACCGGAAATTAATAAATCATCGTGTGAGAACAGAGATATAGAGAATAAGAATTTCATCAGAAATTATGTATTGTGGAATACATAATTTCTGATAAGTTGAAATTCTTATTCTCTGATCTCTATTCTCTGTTCTTTTTATTGTGTAGAACCTCTTAGAGTTAATAACGGTCGTCTTACATTGAAAAAAAATACTAAATTTTAATAAATATTTGTTTGAATAGTTCTAAGCAAATATTTCTTACTGTTATAAAACATACATTTGTTTGACACAAAAACCAATTAATTTGATTTAAAGAAATTTACTTAGTATTATTCAAAGAAATATGTATTAAGATTTAGTAAATTTTTTTTTCAGTGTTGGAAAGCTATATTATATATATGAAAAATTACGTCAAGATGAAATAATATAAGCAAAATACGACATGTAAACACGGATGAAAAGAACGATTTTACTGAAGAATGTAAAAAAATTACAGATTTGAAAATAATTTTGTTGAAGTCAAAATAATTACGTAGAAAACTTGAGCATAATGAGCAATGATGCAACAAAATTTTAACATGTTAGCAATCAGCTTGAGCGCGTCCTAATACATAATTTTGATAGTTCAATAAAATTATTTACACATCTATATTTAATTAAATTTTTAGCTATTTCAAAACTATTCCTTCCATATATAGTGCTGACAGATTAACTGTGCGATGTATCTTATAATTAATATCGCTAACAGGCGACGTGCATTAATTGTGCATTAATTGACTGTCAATCGACGAACACGCAATTATGCTTTATTGATTAGTTTAAAATTGTGAAATTTGTTAACATCTCCTCGAACGTGCGTATAATTTTATTTTGCGTTGAGGCGTAATCTTGGCATCGAACGTTTCGAAGATCAAAATATCATTTCCTATGATACAATTACTCTTTCATGTTGAATTATGTAAACGTAGTTTATGGGACGTGTCTTTTCTTATCAGTAGAGCACCGAGAAAATCTATTAATATTTACTGATATATTTACATTAATTATAATATTATATTAATATCAAAATTATATTATATGTATATCCATTTATGTACAAATGAGAATGGATTGAAATGAATTGAATTCAGATTTTCAGAAATATTGATTCACAAATGTCAAAATGAATGCTTTTCAATCCTGAATGCATTTTTATTCATTTATAGGAATTGCATAAAACATATCTCTATACCTTTCAATTTAAAAATAATATTAGGTTTTTCTGTATACACATATATTGTGAATACTGTTCAATTTAAAATTTTGAATAGGAAATACAGTTTTGCAATCCAATTGCATCCAATTGAATCCAATTAAATTCAAAAAAAATATTCGCCATTTAAAATATGCATTCGGAGAGAAAAAAATTTCAATCCATTTTAATCCATTCTTGTTTACTGGGTATGTACAATAGTACATGTTATGAGGTGAAAACAAGAATAGGTGTCGAAAATCCGTAATCAAATTTATCCAGTTTATATGGTATAAATGAAAATAATTATCAATCAAGAGCAATTTTTTTCAGTTCTTCACGTCTGTAGGTGTTACAGGAGATAAAGAAAATAAGGTGAATATTTGAGAAATATATTATCGACTTTTTTTACTAAAAAGTTGGCCTACCATTTGTCTTTAATTACAGGTGTTCATATTTGATTAATTTTTGGTCTATTCCCATATACATGTTATTAATTCATATTTTTGTGCAGTGTAATATAGATTATTATTGTCTCACGAAACGCCGAAGGATCATTCGCAATGATTCACATGATGTCGACATGACATCAAAATGAGCGATAATTTACGACGTACTTCTACTATGCAGTAGAATCCTGTAACTTGTTATGCAGTCATTATGTGTTTATTTTACTATGTAAAAATCTGTGTAATTGTCGTAATTGTCGAATACATAACAACTCGTTATGAATACATAACGAGTTACAGAATAGGAGCTGCAATCTTTTTTCTCATTGTCGTTTCTCTCATCGGTCAGAAAATCCGAGTTGCATCAAACGCGTATGCATCCAGAGAGCTTATTCGTGCGTTTTTGCGATCGGTCGAGCAAACTCGAATTGGAGACGCCGATTTCAGCGTCATTCTGTCGAGGATCTGCAACGTGTGTTTCAATGTATAAAAACGCACCTCTGCGCCCAACAGTCGACGCACTCTGCATCAGTTGGAAAGGAAGAATTATTGTTCGATCAATGCACATTATTATAAAATAAATGTCATGGGCGAATGTTGAATTTGCGTCTCATAAAAACGAATTTTGCTCTTAATAATCCTTATAGAAATCTAATATAGATCAATTTAATGAAAGAGTAAACTAAAATAATTAAAATAAGTATTTAATATAACAACTAATTACTTATTTTTAATATTAAAAGTACTGTTGTTTAATGTTTTTGGTACTCCAAATAAGTAATTAATTACTGTCTTTCAGTAATTGGCTAGTATTGTATTTCTGTAATAATATCGGAATAATCATACATGCATGTACCTTTGTGTTGAACGTTACATTTAGCGATATCAATATTTAATTATTTATGACATTAATATTTTAATGTCGTATTATCAATATTTTAAAATATGTATTACGCTATATTGGTTTTGTATTTTACACACTCGGATGTTACGATATTCAAATCAACAAATATGTGGGTCTATACGAAATGTTAAGCGACTAAAAATGTGCATTTTTGATGCAGGATGACGTTGCATGATTAAATAAAAAAGATATTTTATTCGTAATTTTATTCGATAATAATCGTGTTTTATTGTCTCTATGAAAAAATAGTAGCGATCTATTTCCTCAGTTATTCAGATAAGCTTAACTCTCTTCACCTCCTTTTCCTGTTGGCTTTAATAATGAATGTATTTTGCCTCAACACGCACGCCCGTTCCCTCTTTCGTGAGTGCACGGCCGGGCACGTACGGCTCGTGCTAACTGCGCCTCTTTGTTTTTCCCCCCGGCACCTTGTGACACGTACGAGTGTATCGATTCGACTCCGGCTTTTACGCACGCACTCTCGACCGGTCCGAAAATCCGGAGGGAAATGCAACGTGACAAATACGCGCAGCTGATATATCGGACTCGGTCACTTCAAAGTTGAAAATGTCTAGCGCTTGTTCTTCGCCAAATTTAGGGTCGACCCTTTCGCGCGAACGAAAGAGTTCATCGTCCGATATATTTGTGATATCTCAAAATATATCGTATATTTATCTTATCAATTTATATTCCAAATTAAAACTTTATCAAAGTCCTTCAAATTGAAAATAATGTCGTATAATAAAATAAAGAACAAAATAATATAAAAAATAATATTATTTATTTGTATCTTTAAATTTTAATTTGGAGAGAACATCTTGAAACTGAGACTTATTGACGTTAAAAAATTCTTACTGATAAAGATTAATTTTTAATTTTTGAAATGAACGTCATTTTTTGTTTATCCGCTTACTTTCAGAGACATATTGTGTATATTACTCGTTTTGATAAATTAAAGAATGTTCTTAGTGTTATTTCAAGGGCAAAAGGAAATGGAAACATTCACAATAAAATAGAGATGAGTACAACATAGGAGCACATATTATACTTCTCGTTATATTAACAATATATTTAACTTTTAATGACCGATACCAACCGGCAAATACGCGCTGCATTATCTTCGTTAATTCATGCAGCGATACAAACACACTTGCGCACAGGGATTTTATAATGTTAATACTCGATTCTAAACGATTCTCATTATTTTTCTCATGATTTGCGTCGGTTCTCTTCTTTTCTTGCAGGAATGACTAAAGCAGAAAGAACGATGGATGCACGTCATTCATCTCCTGTTTCAATTGTTAATCTTCTTCTTCGAGAAGATCATCATCGAGATTGACACCCTAGAATAGAAAATATTTATATAATTATAAGAAATTTAAATCGATAAGTACAAATCAAATAGAAAAAAAGATTATTTTTTCTAATTCAAAGCGAATTTTGATACTTGATAATATATTTGTATATAATATATTTGTATATAAAGCAAATATATTTTAGTTTTATAAACTGCACGTCGATTCGATTTGTTGAACTTGAATGCAAACTGAAAATACATCACAAATTATAAATTAGCATCAATTTAAAGAATATTTGTTATTTTACAAATCTTCCTCAACAATAACACTTAAATAAGGGATCGCATTTATAAAATAATGAAATAATTAGAAAATAATTTGAATATTTCACAATCTTTTTTCTTTCCTTCTCTTGAAATCGTAAAACGAGAAATATCGAAACGCAGGTATTCCTAAATGCACCATCGCGAGTGAATGAAAAAAAAGGGAGGCAGAGCGTGACAAAACGTAGTAATGGTCAGAACCTTATAGTAGGAGGGGTACGGTTCGACTCCGGAGTCGAGTGTTATGGCAACAAGTCTGTAAACAAAATGCGGCGTGACTGCCTCGCAGCAAACAAGCCCTCGAGGTCTTTCGCAAAAGCTCGCAGAGAAAAAGAGAAGGAGAGAGTGTGTACCACTGTTCTCCCGCGTTCGTATCAGTTACACTGGGAGCGGAGGCTTAATGATCTGTCGCCGATTTTCGCGTTGCACATATATGCATACGCCTATAAATGCATGCTGATATAAATGAGGCTTGCATAAATTTAAATATATAAATTCTTCTTGAGAGAGCTAATTAATCTAAAAAAAAATATTTCTATTAATTTCAACAACGTCATTAATATCACAAGATCATCTAAATAGATTGTCGTGTAAGCTATCTCTCGCTATTTTTTTTTGTATTACTATTATTTGGATTTTTACCGTGATTTATTCTTTTTTTAGCGACGCATTAATCGCGTTACACGTGTATTTGCCCCATGATATATAATATACACATAAGAGTTATGTAAATAGGACGTGCATTTCGGTGTATTCTGCACGTGCATGAGATTTATACATGTATGGTATATGCGCGTCATGCAGCCCCTTTCTTGCCGTGTTTTGGTAATACTATACCCGTCTAAAGTTACATCCATATTTAAGAGCATTAAACCGTCGCCTAATTGTACGCCCTCCAACTCTTATTTGTTCGCGCCTTCTTTGCTTTCGACTTATCTTCAATGATCTTAGGATTACGAAGCTTGATGTTTATGTTACAAGATTTGTATACAGATTATTACCTTAATGGAAGTACATCGATCATTTTAAATCGTAAAATACTCAAAATTGTAAAGTTATAAAATGTTCCTAATTGCAGAATGCATATTCTTGAAAACAAAGCGAATAAAAAGTAACAAAAATAGAGACAGAATTAAAATTACGTACGTTTATAAGTGTCTGCATATATAAAATAATTTTATACACATTACAAATATGTAATATGCAATACTTACTGTAGTATCGATATTATCGTCGATTTCAAGATCGATGTCTAGATCATCGTCATCCACTGTGAGAGGCCTGGAACTACTCATGGGCTTCGTCGTTGCTTTTTCAGGTACTTCTGATTTCACGGTAGATGTGGTTGCTTTGTTTAAGAAAAGGCTGTCCTTTATTGCTGATATTGAAAGATCTTGCAATCTGTCGATCATTACTTCAGTTGTCTTCTCCTCGGTCTCGGAAGTACAGTTTCTGTTGTCCTTGTATTGAAATGCGCCCGACTGCTCGGCGGCCAACATCTCCTCTAACGGCTTTCGCTCGATATTTGGCTTCAAAATTAATACAATTTATTTAATCATACGATTTCTTTGTATGCATCTATATGTATCTATACAGATATATATTTTTTCAAATATTTTATGTAATTATTAATTATGTTTGTTTGACATGACAGATCCTTTGTCGGTAAAATGATTTAGGTGGCAAGCACAAGATCGATTTTATATAGTTCTCTCGAGCATTAACGACGCGATAACAAAGATGCGGGAATGTAAAATTTTTATATATCGAGAGATATAACGAGCACAGTAATGAGCGTGACTCGATTTTATCACGTGATTACGAGTACCTAAAAATATTGTTCAACTCCTTCACAGTACTTTTGTTGTTATTATTATACTTGTCGCTCGAGATTGAGACGAGTAATAGATTGGTCTCAGCGAGATGATTTGCGTCGCATTAATGCGATCACAGTTTATTGTTTTTCGATCAATCAACTTAACGCGCAACTAATTGCATATCTCGATATTTGCCACAATACATTTTGATAATAAAGATTTTAATATTTGATTCTTATTGTTAATACCGCTATTTATAAATAATATGAGCGTACCGTAACGGTAGGAAATGCAGAAGCTGGAATTTTTTTCTTGCTTTCTTCTCGTAAAAACTTTTCCACCTTCAAGGCTTCTCTGTATCCGGGGAAAAGATTCTCGTACTGTTCAGGATCCGCCAAACTCTGTCCGGCTTTTTCGCTTACCGCTGAGAGTTTTTCCTTCCACAATTTGATAATGGCAGAGATTTTACTGGGTGCATATGTCCTGGCAAAGAACGCGGCCTCGGGAATTCTGTCAGTCTTGATTAAAATATCGAGACATTTATCCACATCGCCCAATATAAAGTTCGATAGAAAGGAGATATTATTCTTTCCCGTATCGTCCGCCACCGCGCCAAGCTTTTGTATCATATCTGAATTTCCTGTGCTGGTAGCTAGTAACAACAGACCACCGAAATCTTGCGCTTGATGCAGACATTCTTGCGCCAAACAAAGTTTCCCTTTTTGTGTGGCGAGGGACGCCAATTGCCGCCACTTCTGCTGGCTGTTAGCTTCTTTAGCGAGAGTGTGTGCAGTTGCGAGATTTCCTAACGCAAGTGCTAGCTCGAATCTGTGCTCGGGATCCGTTGACACCGCCAAAGCTTGTTCTTTGAAACCCTGTAAGATCGAGATAAAGATGAAAATAGAATATAATTTTATTCGCTTTAGCATATACAGCCAAGAAGATTTTTACGAAAGATATCTTAACTTCATATCACATATTACCCATCTTTTTTACATGCCTAATTAAATAATCTTTTCCCTAAATTCTCCTTCCTCGTTTTTCTTAATTATTTCTTCTGCTTTTTTAATTTGTCTATCTTATTTGCCTCCTCCCTAGTATTCCTTACACACAGTTTATATACTCACAGCCTTATCTTTTATCATAGCCATTTGCTTATTTCTTACTACTTCCTCTTCCTTCGACTTGCGTCTTTCTTCGCTTTATTCGCAGCTATTTTCTCCTAATAGCCCTGTATCTCTCCCTTTTTTTCTCATATGTTTCAATCCTTTCAAAGTTTTACCTTTCCTTTTATTTCATCTAACTCCTCTCCCCATAATCTATGTAAAATTCTTCCCTTAACTTCTCGTAACTTATTAAATCTACTTTTCAATTCCTCGTATTCTATCACATAATGTTCTATATTGTTTTTGCCTTTTCCACAGAATATACATCTTCACTTTCTTCTAACTAGTATTTATTAACCTCCTCGAAATTTTCACACCTTAATTTTACTAAAGATTTCATCCCCTCTCCTCAATTCGTCCAAATTTTCTTTCTTTAAATGTATCCTCTATTTTTATTACCTATTCCTTTATATTTCATGTTATATTTAGCCATCTCTTGTTTTGCTTATCCTTCCATTGTGTTTGAATCTCCCTATCAACTAAATCCTCCAGCCCATGCTTAATTACTTCTCTTGTCTCAATCCCTCATCCATTTCTATTATAATACTTTTCTCTCTCGCTTCTATATTTATTATTCCATTCATATCTTTGTTTTTTCTTACAACCTTCATTAAACCTACATTTCCCGATTTTATTCTTTCCTTGTATCTTCTCTTATCCTCCAGCCTACCTTTAATTTATTCATATAATCATAATCAAGTAACTAGGACATAGCAATCCGAAAAATCACTTCACATAATCTAGCATTATCTTCTCTATAAAATTCTTTCTTTTACCTAAATCTCTACCCCATGTAATATTACACTTTATATCAAGTATTTAAGCTTTCAAAAGTCATTATATATCCTTTATTCTAAATCTTAGAATTTCCTAGAACATTTTCCTTGCAGTGATTTTCCTTTCCTATCTATTCCTTTATATGTCCTTTAGAATCTCCTCTTCTATTGAGTATGAAATCCAAGTATTTAAATTCCTGAATTTGCTCAATTTCTTTATTTCCCCATTTCCATTTTTCTTCTCTCCCCTTCCTATTACACACATACTAATATCATAAAAATAAAAATAATTCTTAATAAATCATAGTTAATCTTGAAATACTCCATATTTAATATTAACATTACTTTAAATGAAAATTCACCCAAATAATTGAGAATTTTTTTATACTTTGTGTCTATTTTATAGATGGCAAGACAAATTTATCTATGATAGCATTTCAGAGTTATACATAATTGCAAATATTATATTACACACCTGTTTTTCTAAAAAGTGAGCTACTCGCGTTCGATGTTCCTTTGGGACAGTCGGCAATACTCTATTGGCAGTTTCGAAATCTTTTCGCATGACTGCGGTCTGATACTCTAGCACTGACAATAGCAAAGAATACGAGACTACAGACAATTCTTTATCGCAAAGATATAATCTGTTGTCTCTTGGTACATATCCTAGCAAGTACATTGGTCTATCCAGATGGGAGACAGTGACCACTTCGCCGCCCACAAAATAATTAATACGATTGACGCTGTTGGTATAGATGAAACAGTCTCCGACCCACAAGCCAGTTTTCACCACTTCATTCATTTCTGCTACCATCTAAAAATATTTTTTATAAAAATTAGATATAGAAAATATTCAAGTTTACTAAATCAACTAAGCGTGCAAACGTACCTCGAACGCATTTTCAATATCCTCAGAGTTTTCTGTGGCATTAGCGACAACGTCCGCGTGATATTTCAGAATAAAATATTGGTCTGACGTGGCTAATGCCACCAGCGAGGCATTTTCGGCCCAATATACGTGCGTAGGTTGTATGTCTATGCGACGGATCAATTTTAACGTATCCCAATCAAAGAAGCAGAGACCGGACCCGGATGAGACGCCAAGTAAAAATCCACCAAAGATGCCTACAAGCGACAATGATATATAGGAGTCAAGTCTACATGGAGATAGACAGATTAAGCATTTATTAATATTCTAAGGCTAGTCCTCTAACAAGAGAACAAGAGAATATATATACATATATATATATATATATATATATATATATATATATATATATATATATAATAAGTAATAATAAGTAAACGAAAAACTAAAAAAAGTTAAAAAATAAAAAATAAAATAAAATAAATAAAAGTTAAAAATTTAAAAGTTA
>NW_012130104.1:1999724-2042099 GCF_000143395.1 Atta cephalotes | reverse complement strand
AAGTAACGAAGAAGAATATATATANATATATATATATATATATATATATATATATATATATATATATATACATAATAAAGATTAATAGCAAAGAAAAAATAAAATAAAAAAGAAAATACATATAAAAAATAAAATAAAGTTTTGATCTCGGTGAAACGCATACTCCTTCTCTTTTTTGCCAATCTTTGGTTGGTAGCAGTCGGAAGGAAAAAGAAAAATGCATATAAAGAATAAAGAAGAGAAGTAAAAGACATCGTACCATCCGCTCCGAAATCTGGCTTAAAGCTTTTCTTCTCCTTGAAGTTTTTGAAGACTTTTACCGTCGTGTTCCCCTCCCTTACTGCATATTGGCTTGAATCTGCTGCCCACACAAATTCCGACGCTTGTCCAAATGCTTTGTTTCTCAACGCCATTGATGTGTATATAATGTATTCTCCATCGCCACAAACCACCAGGAATCGCCCGTTCGGATTGTGCTGTATGGTCTGTGGATATATTTCGCAAGCACCCATGTCTTTGACGGCTAACGGTAGTCGTTCTCCATCTTGTGCTTCCTCGCCCAACGCCTTTAAGTTCACCTGCTGGATTTCGCTATGACGTGCCCATACAATCTTGCCACCCAATGAATCCATCGAAACAGCTGGTTCTTCTCGACCGACTTTAACCATAACGCTACCTTCGTCATATCCAATGGCAACGTTGTTTGAACCTCGCATGCATGCTATGGTCCATACTCTCTCAAAGCCATAATTAAGAGAAGACTCTAATCTATACATTCCTGCATGCCATATTCTAACAGTACCATCCTCTGAGGCTGTGAGAAAGATTGGCAATTCTGGATGGAAACATACAGCAGAAATATTTTGGGTGTGGCCTCCTAAAGTCTGTACGCAGGTCTTGTTTTGATAATCCCATATCTTGACATATCTGTCATCAGCTCCTGAGATTAGGTACGGTTTGTCGCCACCATGGTAATAATCCACACAATTAACACCTTTCTCGTGACCTTCCAAGGTAAAATTAGCTGTGGACGAACCAAGCTGCCACACTTTGACGGTTCTGTCAAGGGAAGCACTGGCAAAAGTATTGTTGTCCTTTGGATTAAATACAATCTGCATGACATAGTGAGTGTGTCCCTCAAATACTTGTTGGCAGATCCAGGACTTCTCCCAATTCCACAATTTTATCCACATATCATCTACAAAGAAAAATCATTGCATTATATATTATACATGAATAAACCTTTAAATAAGTGAGATGGCTACAACACTTCAGATATAATTTTCTTTAAAATCTTATTCTGGAAAAAAAAGTATTATCCAAAAATTTTAAAATTCATTATGTTTATTTCCCTCTATTTCATAAGAACCTAATTAATGTAAATTTAACTGTAACATAATATAACTACAAACTAAAAAATTTTGTTGAGAGATGTTATGAGTACACCTATCAATTTGTATATCTTTAATAAATCATTTTAATGCATATATGTATCAATTTAGCTTAGTTTTAATCTTGGTTCTAGTCATAAGATTCAAAAAAAGATGAAGTTGAATTGAGAATAATTAATAATTTACATTAATAGAAGGAGACATAAACTATCTAGTTACTTAATCTTATTAAAAATTTAACAGGCAAAATTTTTTAACTTACCACTACTTGTAAGTATGAACGGCTGCGTCGGATGCACGGCTATACATCTGACATAATCACTGTGCGCCTCAAACGAGTGAACACGTTCCAAAGTGTTATAATTAAATATTCTGATCTGCATGTCATCGGAGCCAGTGATAACCCAGTTCTTACGTGGCACGAACTTCGCTGTCCGTACCGGCAGGTCACATACCTCAAATGTCTTCACCAAGGTCTGTGTTTCATGGTTCCAGATATTGACATGGCCTTGGTATAGTGAGCAGAGCATCCATGGCTCAGTCGGATGGAGATCCACACTCTTCACTCTGTCTGATCTGGCCGTCAGCTTCCGCTTGATGTCTAATCTTAGAGGCTAAACAAAAGAGCCTTGATTTACAATTCGTTAAGTTTCATACTGTATTTTTTTGCTGTCATGAAGATTTTTTTCATTTTACAGTTTTACAATTTTCATTCTAAATGTATGCATGTTACGTTTATGAGATTCGCGTTGAGAGAATTTATTTTTCTCATGAAATTCACACAGAAAAATAAAATATTTCTAATTACACTACGCGGATGAATTTTTTATCATCCTAAGAATCCTAATGAATGTTTTGACATATCCCGAGAACAAATGTCAATGCAACAAGCACACGACGTATTGTTACTCTGATATTGTTCCATGTTGACTCGGTTTTCTTGTATACATAGTCTGCGTTATTTATTTTTTACGTACCATCTTGTTGTTGTTGATTATTCACGATCCACTATTTCAAGTGCTAAATTATCACTGTGACTGCATTAACAAGGCTCTAAACACGATATTCCTGCCATGAAGTTAGGACGTGGCCGATGCCGCGAACGAAAATGGCGCCCACACACGGCAAATGACATTACTTGCCGAATAAAAAAAAAAGAATTTATCTTTCGAGAACACGATATCATCAGACCGTCAAAGAAAAATCTAAGAGTTTGTGGCACCACCAACGATTCCAGATGCTAGAGCCGCCTGTATTACCGATAAAGCATTTTTGATGTTTTTGTTCAAATTTCTTCGTAGCAGTTTCACAGAATAAAAATTTCCCAATTAAAATATATATGCTAATGTACTTGTCGCTGATGTATTTTGTGTTCAAAGCTGAAAAAAAAAAAATTATGAATTTTTTAATTCATTTTTATCCCAGTATGGTGACCAACACTAATACATATCTTTATTCTGTGAAATTATTAAGCCTATTCTACAATGTGTTTTTTGTTTTCTGTTTCTCGTTTTTACTTGTTGTTTTTTTCTTCTTTGCAACTTTTATCAACAATAATATTTTTTTGCTACGTATTTCTTGTTTCTTTCTAAGTTCGTTATTTTTTATCTCGAGCGATATAAAACAAAAAACTGGCTAAGAAGACAAGATGTACAAAATAACAAAAGGCAAGAAACAGGAAACAAAAAGCACATTGTAGAACAGGCTTCAGGAAGAAATTCGACAAAAACAAAAACGTCAAAAATAATAATTTTATCGGTAATACAGAAGGCTCCAACATCCCCTTAAACCGTCAATCTTAAGCAAATTTTGTGACATAATATCCAATGGGGTTCCGGGGGATAATTGAAAAACAATGACATTGCCGACAATCGATAAAAATTTATGATTATATATAATTAACATATTTCGGAAAGGCTTCTACACATCGCATGTTGTACACATGCATCGCTAATTAGCCAATTTAAAAATAAAATATTTTTATTGATAAAAGCAAAAGTGAAAAATTACTAGGCACCAGTTGATACATATGTCGAGTGGTGTATGCAATCGTGATTATAGACAAACGGAATCCTTCCAATATTTCGATAATACATTATTAAATTTTTGATTTTTCTCTTGATCTTTTTGAATTCTTTTGATTTTTTTATTATACAAATTTTGTATTATACAAATGCTGTATAAATAAGTAGACATACTTTTAATGCTATATTTTATATATTGCCAAAAAATTACAATTTTTTCTCTGCAGTTATCATTTCTATTGATAATCAAACTTGGAAGATAACATTAAAATCACAGTTTTGTATAAAAATCGAATATTATTAACTTATGAACATATATACATATCTACAAAATTAATAAATCATAAAATTAGTACCGTATTATCAGTTTCTTACTCTTAAGTCTGATTGCATCAACGTTACTTTGACTTTAAACAAGGCTTAAAACTCTCTCTTTGTCTCTCTTTTGCTTTAAAACAAAGAAAGTTTTAAGCCTTAAAATCAAAATAATATTGGTGCAAGCAAGCCTTAATCACTTAAATTTTAACAGTCATGCTAACTTCCAAGCACCGATCTTTATAAGAGCGCGTTCACATCTTGACGGAAAAGTGGAAAGCGGAAAAGCAGCAGCCAATCAGAACTTTAACTGGTAATCTATAATTTCGGCTTTTTGTACTACTTAAGGCTTAAACATAATAAGCACAAGTAACAGGGAATAACGAGCCGTCCAATTAGAACTCTGGGATATAATATCGAATTTATACTGCAGAGCTTGATTGCATAACTTATTATTTCCTGTTGCCTGTACCTATTTGATTTGATTAATTGTGTTTAAATCTTTATTACTAGCGCGAGTTCTGATTGGCCACTGCTTTCCTGCTTTCTGCTTTTTCGTTTGTGCAGTTCAACTGCACACACCACTTATATCGGCCGGTTCCTAATAATTTTTAACTGCTTTACCAATGAGATTCTATTATTTTAAATTAATTAATTAACGTATGGGCAATTGATATATACTCTTTTTTTATACATATATTTGTTATTCGTAATATAATTTTTAAAACATTATTTTTATACGATTAAGTTAAATTAGAGTCCGATCGAAACTATTTATATTTCAGACTTGTCGTCGATTCAGTGCTCCAAAAAAAGAGAATAGTAAGCTTTGTAGTCGAAATAGAGTGAGAGAAAATTAAAAAAAAAATTTTAAATGCTGAGCAACAAGCTAGTTTGTTTTAGACTTGTTAAAGTTGTCTTAAAATTGTAAATATCTAATAGAATATCTAATGATCAGCACTTTATTATTTTGAATATATTATGTGAGGGTGATGACCTTCATTTTAATATTCCATTAAATTTAAAGGCATTTTTTAATTTTAAAAAAACGTATCATTAAGAATACCCGTTTCAATACGTTTGGCAGAGAAGACGACAAATTGCTATTGATAATAGCATCTAAATTCAGAAACTGAAACAACTTAGGAATAAAACAAATGTCTGGAAGCAAAGTTATTATTTTCAAATTAAATACATCATTATTTAATATATCTAGTTTATTAAGATTCTATAAATTTATTGTATTTAAATCTTTCATAATTAATAAAATTAAAACATATTTACAATTTTATACTCTTTATAAATAGTATAATTAAGGCCGGTATTCATAGTCTTATTTCAAGACTGTCTTAAGTAATGTCTTAAGACGCTAATGCAGCCTTCTGATTCGTGACTTTTTAAGACCATTATATTTAAGATCGTACTTAAAATGGTCTTGAATATAAGATCTGATTACGAATACCGGCTTAAGATTCCTGACTACTCAGCTAGTGACACAGAATCAGAATGGCGACCTAACGAAACCGGTAACTGACATGCAAGCACGAGCCTATGTATATACATGTGCTCTCGAACAAGCCATGTGGCTCGTGCTTGTGTGCGTGTTACAGCGTCTCGTCATGATAAATGACTGAACTTATAGGCGTGGAAAAGTGACGTTTTGACAATGAAATTTATGTTGCGTGCATTTCGTTATTATTTGTATAATTGTGAAAATGTGACTTGTCTTGTATTTATCAAAGTCGTAATTATCGACGAAAACTGAAATTATCTTGGAATTTTATACGTAAAAGCGTATTTTTTATTCGTTTCAACAGCTATTAGACTATGTGTTTTTATCCGAATATAGACTCACTTTATGTGCCTTTTATGATCATTTATTGACTGTCAAGAGAGGAAAGGACAGTTTTCGTCGATTTTTTACAAAGTATTTTAAAGCGATCTTATCAATTAGATTTATTCAAATTGTCTTTACTTACAAATGACGCGTAACATAAATTAACGTGTTATCCCTCGCTTCTGACGTCATGATTCCAACATGGCCGCCGCGACTAATTGAGAGTTATAATATTGACTTGGAGGAAAAGTTCTGCGGTATTTTGTTAGCTCAAAATCATAATTACAATATCTTTATTAAAAATGAACAAAATTTAAATTAAAAAAAGATTTTAAAACATGAAATCTCTACATTTGAATGGTGACTTTTGATTTATTGATTTTTGTAATTTTTATATATAGAAAACTGACCTAAAAAAATTTATGTAAATTTTCGAATTATCTATATCGTGAAAATTTGGAGTTTTCCTTACAAAATCGGTTTTTTTAAATGTTTCTATGATTTTGAATTCTTGAATTATTCGCGAGTTAAGTAGAAAGTATTCTCACTTTGATTACTCATGACTTCATTAAAAATCGTACTATTAAAAAAAAACAGATTCTTAAAGCTGAAACATTGTTCTATTGAGTAATATAATTGTCAATTAAAAAAAAATAGAATATATAAATTTGAGCTAAAAATATGGTATTACTATCTTTAACTATTGCACAATGGTCATAACAATAGTAATATCATTTAATAACATTTTTATAACTCAAATTTCTATATATTTTACGTTTAAAAAAGCATGATATTATTTGATAGAGCAAAATTTCAGTTTTAAGAATCTTTTATTAATTATGGTACGGAGTTGAACAATCTAAATCAGAGAGAATATTTTTTTATTTAATCCGCTTAACTTGATAACAAAGTCATAAGAATTTTTTAAAAACGACTTAAAAAAAAACTTTAAGCTTTTACGTCAGATAATTAAAAATTTCGTAACAAATATATATTCTGTATATAATTTTGAACTAATCAAGTTCCAGAGAACTTTTCTCCAACTCAATATTATTTGGTATAATATTGCAATAAGTTTTATGCATTTGTACAAATAATATCACATTTTCTAATAAGTTTTTCATACTATTGATAAAAGCTATTATCATGGCACAATTACATACAACATGACAACGTTTTTCATGAGTAGCACTTAATAAATTGATTTAATTTATGTAGATTGGAATAAATAAATTATAATGAAATGCTTAAATGAAAATTTTTCTTAAATAAGTAGTAATGAAGCAAAAGAATTCCACCACTATATATATAGAGATTCGAATTATTCAAATCTATTCACAGAAAAGAAATGAAAATACGCAACAAAAATTTGAAAGAATGTATAACTTATTAGACTAAAATTATAGCAAACACAAAAATAAAATTTTGTCGGAAAAAAGTGAGAATAAAATAAAAAATGAATTTTTTTTACTGAAAACGTGAGCAAAAGTGAGTCTTCTTCAAAATAGTGAGTAAAGTGAGAATACTAACTCAGCGGCAAGCCCAATATTTTGACGGTCGAAATCGAAAAAAAATATTAAGTTGTCAAAGAGAAGCTAACGCGCGCGCGCGGAGTCACATTTTTTTCGACCGGAGTCGAAAGCCTCAACTTTTAAAGAAATCAAATCAGTTATTATTAGGATCACATCAAAGTTTGTACTCAAATTGTGTTAAGCTTAATCAACAAGTTAATAATCAAAATCGAACAGTTTTACATTGTAATATAAGAATAAAAGCATTCTTGGCATTTTCATCAAATAGATTGCTGCACCTATCCGCATAAATTTGCCCAGTAGAAATAGTTCGGCTTGCTACATTAGTCGGCGGTGCTGATAAATATTTTTTTGCAGCTTTCTGCAATTGCAGATATGGACTAAAATACCAATAAGCATATATATTAGCATTTCGCTGAAGTCTAGGCTCTTTTAAAAAAGATTGGAAAGTTTCCTGTAAAGATGTTTCTCGCTCTGACAACATATTTTCATTTTCCTTTATATTCGGACAATTATCGTGAGCTTTCCATAATCCTGTTCCAATACATTTTTTGAAGTTGAAGATTGTTCCATGTAAATATGAGTAATTTCGATAATTTTATTAATATTTTGTATTGATATTTCATCTTTAAACAAAAAATTTGCGATTTCTTTTTTTCCAATTTCGATTTCATCTTAGATATTTTATTTTAAATCTAGGATCTAAAAGAGTCGCAATTATCAATAGTACTGAATTTTTAACATAAACAAACCGTTTATTTAAAGACTCTAAGGTTTGTTTCATTTTGAAATAGTAATATTTTCATTGTTTATTGGTTTAAGTTTACCATAGTTTAACATAGTAATGAGTGGAATAATTAAAGAAAGCGTCCACTAAATACATCTAAAGTTCACTTCAAAAATTTTTCAACAGTTTTACAATACTTATGGATAATTCCCATTCTGCGTTATTAAGAGTTATTAAGAGTTTCTATTCCTTCATGTTCGATGTTATAGACATTGATGGCATTTTTTTGTTCAATGACATGTTCTAACATAAGGAATGTGCTGTATCACATTTCTATATCTGTATCTTGTATTAATGATGTAGAATACCACATGTCTGTTGACGCTTTAATAAATATCTACTTGTTCACTGTGCTGAAATACTCTACAATCTTTCTACATTTTCTTATGAGCACTTTCACATCTTCTTTCAAAAAAATAGCATCATGTATTGTTATAGCTCACAATTGAAGATTGCTATACATCCTAATACAGAAAATTCTGCAAAACGTTGGTGTAATTCATATTGGGGGCATTGTCTCTTATTGCCATATGGATTTTTTTTCTATATTGTAGCTATAATATTGTAGCTATAATATTGTAGCTATCTATTACAGCTCAATGAGCTTCTGGAAAATATAGGCTCCAGTATGATCTTTTTCTAAAATGCTGGCATCTAAAACCACCTTTAATCTCCCAGAAAATGTGCTGTGAAACTTAACAATGAGTAAGTTTTTGTCGGATTGGATCAAATATCTATAGTAAAATTAATCCATTCAGAAATTAAATCAATTATTTTTGCTTTTATTATATGTCGCTGGCATTAAAGTTGTGCGAAAATATTTCTCAGATTTCATTCTGTATTTGCTTGTTTTAACAGGTCTACAAAATTAAACTTTTTAAAAGCAGTACTTTCTACAATAGAATATGATAATACATTAACAATCAAAAAATTCATTATTGTTTTATCGATGCATTGCGAAATTTCGTGATCATCTGGCCAGAATACTTGCACTATGTTTAATCAAATTAGGAATTATAATTTGATTATTAGTAATATTAGTAGCATTTTTACATGTAGTTATTAAGTTTGATTCGAGTTTTTCACGCTTTATTCTAGCAATGATTGTTCTTGACGTTCTTGTATTTCTTCATAATATCTGATAAAAATAAATAAAGCACTAATTTAATAATTTTATTTTAATCATATACATATGAATCTTGCACTCATAAAGCTATATGAATACAAATTGATTAATATAAAAGTAAGAATAAAATAAATTTAGATAAATAAATCTTTTTAAATACTGTCGATGTTGCTCAGAATGATATATCAATAAACACTGTTTTAAGCCATACACTACTTGTTTACTGGCTTTGTCCCAGAAATAATAATTTATTACACATATTGCACTGAGCCTTAGATAGATTTGAATCAGATTTGACAAAATAATTCCATATAGAATTTCTTTGGCATCTTAAAAAATATAATTTGATTTTTGAAATGTCTTCATTCAATAAAAGTTTTTTCATCTACTGAATTTGCAACAGTGAAAATATAAGCAGTATAAGCACAATAATTATTCAAGTAACATAATTATTAAAGTAAAACACATAATTATTTAAGTAAAACACTACAAAAACAGAGATAAAATAGAAATTACAATTTGATTAACAACTGGCGGGAGAGGAGTTTTTATATGTTCTACTGAATGGTGGATTTGCGCCTATAGCCTCTTTTATTACTTGATCATCGTAATTAGTTGCAATCCTGTAACCTATAACCGGCAAGCATCCGAAAGGTTATATTTAAGCGACATGTGGCAACCATGAAAGGGATAACATGTGTGCGCAACTCAGTTTGTAAGCGTTTTTCTCTAGCATAACATGAATATTACGTGACATTGCTGTCTGGGAAGCGCTTATTGGATTATAGACAACTAAATCGAAAATGGCGATCAAAATAGTCAATACGAAAATTATCAATATTTTGACTCAGATAAAAGGATTGCGCTACTTTGATATATCTAGAGTTTTAATTATGATGCTTGACGGGAATGTACTTTCTACAATGTCA
This sequence comes from Atta cephalotes, assembly GCF_000143395.1. Taxonomy (NCBI): domain Eukaryota; kingdom Metazoa; phylum Arthropoda; class Insecta; order Hymenoptera; family Formicidae; genus Atta; species Atta cephalotes. The sequence goes on along the minus strand of NW_012130104.1, from coordinate 2,032,158 downwards.
CATTTCATTTTCTAATTTATAGTTGAGAGATATTAAGTCTACACACACGACGCATGTAAATAGATCATAAATATAAAGATCAATTTAAATTTGCGTATAATTTTTTTATTTTCATTAAAAATAATAATAATTTTGTTCTAAATTTTAATTTGATATGGTGCATGTCACTTAATATTTATTTCTTTATTTATAATTGCGTATTATTAATAATTATTTATAATTGTAAATTAATTGTAATGTGACATCGATCATAAATACTATATAGTACTCAATCGAGATAATTATTTTATTATTGAAGGAAAAAACATACATAAAATTTCAATATAAAAAAGTACATACTTTTTAATTGTTAAGAATAACGTCAATCTCATGGAAATTTATATGACGAATAAAGAGATCTAGATTTATTACCTTATCATTGTAATTGGTCATCCGTTACAAACTGATGTATGTATATCCCAGAGAATATGCATGTCTGAAAGACATTCCAATTGATTAATCACAATCGAATGAGAAGCGAATACTCTCTAGTAAAGAGTAGCCACCCATTTGAATAATTATTATAATAAAAAATTAAACAAAATTCAAAAACTTTTCATTCAGTTTATAAATTTATAAAAGTTAAGTAGTATGATTATAAATTAGACAGTTACAAATTAAATTGACGTTTAATACTTTAAGGAGACATAGTTATACGCGAGTGTTACTTACTACAACAAAAGTTGTTCAATTTAATTCAGTTAATTATCAGGTTAATTATTTTTTTCAGTTTATCTAACTTAACAATCAGTTATTCAGATTTATCATCCTTTTAAGTTTATCGTCACTTTCCGATAACACCCTACATGTTTATTAACATCACTTTTAACTTTCTAATAAAATATCGTTTTTTCATATTACTTCTTTATTTCAAAAGTGACATTTTCAATTCAAAATAATTCCGAGTAAATAATTTCCAACATAATTTCCGAGTTCTTATCATAAATTAGTTAGATAAGCATTTTGATAATTCTATCAGTTATCAAAAGTGAATACTTAACTATATAAAAAATAGTCAAAACGTCGCATTTCTAAATTGATAATTTTAAAAAATCATCAAGTTCAACACAATTGACAAAGGATGATTTTTTTAAAAAATGTAAAACAATAATGACATTTGATTGTTGTTAAGAATATATTCTTTTTGTCAATATTATTTAATTAGTCAACAATAATTTTCTGTGAAATTAAAAAATAGTTTTACCAGGAAACTTAATTTTCTGAATTGTGTCACTTTTGAAGAACATTGAGACATCTTATAAGACATCCTAAAATGTACGAAACATTTTTTAGAAATATTGGAAATATTGATACTTAAAAAAAATTCATATTTTAAGATTTTTAACTCTGTTTCTTTATTTAAGAAGTTATTTTATACAGGATATATATAATGATTTCACCTGAAATTTTATTTTGAAAAACATACTTACCTAGTGGGATTCAAACCTGAGACCTCTTATGATTATGACTTTCCTATGTTACGTGCTGCATTTCTTCAATCGATAAGTGTGTTATTTATTGTCTATAAGTTTCAGAGATATCATTGAATTCCCGCGCAATTTAGAGATTTTTAAAAATCCCTAAAAATAATTTTCAAAGGAATCTTCTAAAAACCTCTGAAAAATGAGAATCTATTAAAATTCTATCTTTAGATTCGAGATATTACTGAATTTTCGAATTTTAACAAAATTCAAAGACTTTTGACACCTGAAAATGATTTTCAGAGAATTCATTGAAAATTTCTGAAAAGTAAAAAAACCTTAGTTGAAAATTCTATCTTCAGAGACATCACTGAATTTCCAAATTTTAACGCAGGGATTTTTAGACAATTAGAAATGATTTTCAGAGAATTCGCAGAAAATCTCTGAAAGGTGAAAAATCATGAAAATTCTGTCTTTAGAGATATTGAATTTCCGAGTTCCAGCGAAATTCGGTGATTTTTAGACATTTGGAAATTATTTTCGTAGAAATTACTGAAAGTCTTTAAAGAATAAAAAACCATGAAAATTCTATCTTCAGAGACTAATTTTAGAGTTTCAATGAAATTTAGGGATTTTTAGACACTTGGAAATAACTTTGATAAAATTTGCAAAAACTTTCTAAAAGATGAGAAACCATAAAAATTCTATTTTCAGAGATATCACTGAATTCCTGAGCCCAATTAATATAATTTCTCAGCGAAATTAAGACACATGATTTTCACAGAATTTGCTAAAAAATGAAAAACCATGAAAATTTATCCTCAAAGACATCACTGAATTTTCGAATTTCAGCGAAATTTAGGTACTTTCAGACATTTAGAAGTGATTTTCAGAAAATTCGCTGAAAGTCTATGAAAAATGAAAAATCGTAAAAAGTCTATCTTCAGAGATATTACTGAATTTTCGAGTTTCAGCAAAATTCAGAAACTTTCAGACACTTGGAAGTAATTTTCAGAGAAATCAGAGAAATTCTGATAATTCCTGAAAAACGTAATCCTTGAGAAAGTCTCTGAATATTACCGAAATCTCTGAAAAACATTTTCACACATTTGCAGCAAAATTTTTAGAGACATTTTTAGAGACTAGGGTTTAAGTATTTTTAAACAATATTTTAATGCTATCACTCTAGAATCCCCCTTCCTCCGTCACAAGAATAAAGTAATAGCCAGTTCTCACCGATTTTTTGCTATTTTTTTATAATTATGCAATAGTTTCAATGCTTTCGATAGGTCTTGCGCAAAGTTCTTGCTCTTAAGTATTATTATTATTAAATAATTTTTTAATCTAACTGTTGGCAGCACATTTTTGATAAATATGTGATACCGACAATTTCTATATAGCAGTTCTTGATAAATTCTCGCATAATAGTGACTATTCTAAAAATAGAAACTCTGATAAAAATCTATAGAAAGTCTTGGAACTATTGCAGAATTATATAGGAAAATAACAAAAAGTCGGCGGGAACTGTCTATTACATGGTACTTTATCTATATGGTGCGGTGTCAACGCTCTGACTGAAAAATTGTTTAAAAATACTTAAAAGCAAGAACTTCGAGCAAAATCTGCAGAAAGCGTTCCAAAACTATTGGAAAATGTCAAAAAGTCGGCTGGAACTGTTCCGGTGCTATTGTTAAAACCTAGCAAGAACTATATAACTATTGTAGATGCAGACGGAACTGTGTATAAAATATCGGATTTTTCAAAATGAGGTGCCAAAAAAAATTTACCCATAATTTTATATGTATACTGATTACACAAGCGAAATATAAGAATATATCGAAACAACGTCGGAACTAGGAAAAACACAAAATCTTACCTTCATTTCAAAAACTATAGAAACACATCAGAACTTATAAAAGAAAAACAGACAATAATGATAAGTAATTATTCGCGCTATGTTATACTTATTAAAAGTTATATTAAAAGAGCTTACAAAAAAATAAATTTTTCTTCATAAATATTTTTAATATTATTTATTTGTAATATAAATTTTTTATTTACAAGTTTTTTTTTAAATTAAATTGGATACTTTTATACTATTAAATAAAAACTGAATATTTTTCATATAGGTTTTTCACAGTGCAACATATCACCTTATCTTTATTAATTACATTTAGTTAAGAGATATTAAATATTCACATAAGATGCGTAAATATATTTTAATTAAGAATATACATCAATTTAAATACACACACGTATGTACGCACACATACATTATACTATATATAAACTAAAATATTAGGATTACATTATTATAAAAACATAATAATAAATATGTTAGGATTAGTGCGAATTTAAACATTTTTTAAATATTTTTCTACATATACACTGGAAATTAATACTAAATTTTGAGAAATAATTATTTGAATGGTTCTAAGTAAATAAATATATATTTACTAAATGTATTCAAATATGTGTATATTTATTTAATAAATGTAAACATTTATTTAGTAAATGTATACTTATTTAATAAAAAATTATTAATTGGATTTAAGCATCGATATCATTTTTTAAAATGAGTAATTATTTATTTACTGTAAATAAATTCTTACTTAATACCACTCAAAGAAATATGTATTATTTAATAAATATTACAATACAATTTAATAAATATTATATATATAATTATGTAATTATATATAATTATATAAAATTATGTATATTGGGTCATTTAAAAAGTATCCGCGGTTTTCTGTTCAATTTTTGAATGAAATTTTTCTTTATTGAAAATCAATTTTAATCAAGTATATTGGCCATTATTATCTATAATCTTTTGCCATTTTTCAGGTAATTTCATAATTCCATCCGTGTAGAACTTCTGTGGTTTATCGGCGAAAAACTTTTTCAAGTGATTTTCGGCAGCTCTTTTGTCGGCCAATGTTTTTCCATCAAGAGATAGATTCTGCATCGAAACAAATGATAATCAGACGGTGCAAGGTCCGGGCTATACGATGGATCAAAACTTCTCAACCAAGCTCCTTCAATTTTTGGCGCGTCATCAAAGACGTGGTCTGGCATTATCATGATGGAAGACAACACCTTTTCTGTTATCAATTCTGGTCGTTTTTCCTTAATCGCTTCCTGTAATCTAGTTGTGAACAGTAGAGCTCTGAATTAATCGTTAGGCCATGTGGTAACACCTCATGGCGTTGTCATGATGGACGACTCCCTTCTAATCCCACCATACACATAGCATCACCTTATTGGCCATCAATCCAGGCTTTGAAGTCGTTTGTGGTGGTTCGCCGCGCTTACCCCATGATCTTTTACGAACGATATTCTTGTATTTTACCCATTTTTCATCGCCCGTGATGATTTGCTTCAGAAATGGGTCGCTTTCGTTGCGTTTTAGTAGTGTTTCGCTGATGGAAATTCGATCAATCAAATTTCTTTGCGTTAATTCATGTGGCACCCAAACATCGAGTTTCTTTGCGTAGCCAGTCGTTTTCAAATGATTTCAAACACATTACTTCTTAGTGCATTGGCTATCTTCTCACATGCCGATCTTGCTCGACCAGTTGCAAAATTTCATCGACTTTTTCAGTGACTGGCCGACCAGAGCGAGATCGATCTTTGACTTCAAAATTTCCAGAACGAAATCGAAAAAACCACTCCTGCGTCCTGCGTTCACTTACAGCATCCGCGCCGTAAACTTCACAAATTTTTCTGCATGTTTGTTTCTGCATTTTTACCTTTTTTGTAATAAAAAAGCATCACATAGCGTATTTCTTCAGAAATTTCACTCATTTTCAAACCAATATAACTTTTGACATGATTGATGAATTACTAAACTTTGTTTACAAAAAATGTAATCTAAAATGTCATCTTTCAGACGCGCATTCGTTTGACAATCGGATTGTTGCCCGATATATGACCATCAACATCATCTAGTGACAAAAAACGCGGATACTTTTTAAATGACCCAATATTGTTATATGAAATATGTTCATAATACAATCTTATATAATTATAAATCTTTTTCTCCTGGGTAATATTTTAGGAAACTCAATACTTGTTAACATAATAGAGAAGTATAACTAAAAGAACTTACTGAAAAAATATTTTTTTTTATTTATTGGCGTTATTACTACTTTTGTAAGGATAACTAAGGATAAAAAAGTGTATTACATTAATAAGAATATATAAAATTAAATATTTGGATATTGCATTGTATTGGTTTGAAAATCGATATGTGATATAATATCATTTAAATAATGTATAAAATTAAATAATATGATAATAATGTGAATAAATTAAATAATATGAAAAATAAGAAAAATAAAAGTACCAAATTCCTTGTGAAACAGAAATATCAGTAATCACGGATATTAAAAAGTGTATACGAAATTATAAAACAAAAAAATAATATATTAAACAAAGAAAACAATGTTTTTAGTAATGAATAATGAAATTTATAATAAAATATAAATGGAATTGAACATAGGATTATTATCAATTTATAAATCTGAATAAAATTAAATAGCAATATTTTGTATAACATATATTATAACAAATTTAATATCTGATTAATACGTTTTTTTTTCTCTGCTATTTAATTTATTTGATTACATTCGCATTTATATAAATGATATTTCTATTCAAAAGGGGAATATACGTATATTGTTTTTCTTTTTTCGCATTTTTAATTGTATATCATGGTGAAAATTTTTCTCATAATTTTTATACAAATTGAAACATTTTTCAGAAATACTCGGAAAGTTTACATCTTCTCTTAGAATTTTCCGTACAAGTGAATTCTGAAATATTCTGAAATTTCTCATCCCATAATTTTTTAAAAATATTTAAAAATTTTTTAGATTTTTAACATTTCATCAGAAATTATATTTACAAAAAATTCTGAAAAAAGATGTAGATTTTCTGAGAAATGTTCCAATTAATATAAAAAATGTGAGAAAATTATTAAATTATATACAGAAATTCTGAAAAATTATATGAAAAATTCTGAAAAATTTTCACCAGGGTATTGCAGATTTTTGTATTTTTATATTTTATAATAAAATATATATATAAGTACGCAAAATCCAAGCACATATTGGAAGATTTATCTGAATTAAATCACATATGTGTATTACATCCGTAAATTTGAATAAGAAAGATTGTTAACACTCATGTATTGTTATAAAGATTGTTATAAAGATTATTACATTGTACATAAAGTTATTTCATTTTTACATCAATATAAGATAAGACTAAAACTAAGTTATTTAATTAAGCCCTAAAAACGATTGTAAAAAGGAAAAATATTTAATAATAATATAAAAATTGAAAATGAGAGTAAAGTAATGCATTTTAAAGAATCCTATTTTAAATTTAAAATGTATAAAATAATTTTTTTTATTCTATATATATTTATATAATTTTTGTCGCAAAACTTCTCATACTACGATAAGGCAAAACCTCATGTATCAGATATAGTCAATTAATTTATTTACAGATTTTACATATATATTAAGATCTTGTTAAAATAATGCCAATTGAGCATCAAATTATTATTAAATTGTTAATTAATTTAATTTGTGTGTATTATTATAATAGTTCAGTTGCGTTTTTAAGTTCGGAAAATCATTTCGGCGCGCAATTCGAGAGACTATAAACGTAATATATATTCACACGAAATTATTTAAAGCATTCAAGATCCAGCTTCAATCGTTAAAGGCATTTATTACTTATTGTGTATTCATATTATATGATCCTAATAAATTTATTATTAAATATATTTTTATTAAGGAATAGATTGCAGTTATAAAATTATATCAAGTTACGTACAAAATGTATTTAACGACGGCTAAAACCTGTTGGAAGTTGCTCAGAGTCACGACATATGGCAAAGTCAAAAGTGTCTCCTAATCTGGAGTATTATCTAGTTTTCAGCTAAACATTTTTAAACGTAAACGTGTCTACTTGGAATAATACTAAAATATTTATCTTTATGTTCCTTTTTCTAACTCAACACATTTGAATCGTTTTTTTAAATTTTCTTTAATGATTATATTGTTTAGCTTTACATTTTAAATAATGATTTCTTCTAAATATAAAAATATTTTCAAATTTTAATTATAAAGAAATAGTTTTTTCAAATTTAACTGCTCGAAATTTTTAAAAAAGTTACAGTTTTATAAAATTATTATTTTTTATATAAAGATCAAAGTTTAAATCATTAATTTTTGGAGAGTATGTTCCTGTTCATCACTATTATTTCAGGTTGTGACCTCAGAAGCAAAAAATGCATAAAATAATAAATTTCTACAATACAACGTATTATTATTATTATAGGTATTACAATTTATACATTTATTACAGTGAAATTTATTATTTTGATTTAAGAGCTATAAACACTATTAATGAGTTTCACATTTAATAGAATCTGGAAATTGTGTTTCAATAAATTTGATTAACCGTTGTGACGATTGACATCTGGAATATTTAACACGATCTCTCTTCGAAAATAAAATTATATCAAGTATTGAATATCAAGCATTGAATATTTAATCTCATTATTATAAGGTGAATAGAATTTATTCAAAGCCAGTTGTTCTCAGCATCTCAGCACCTCAGTAAAGTTACAACACATATATTAATTTTGTAATATTGAAGATGGCCTGATATAAGACCGAAATGTCTATTTTATTGTATTGTTTTTAATTGATTGTAATCTATTAAAATATAAAATTTAGCTACTAACATCTTGCGCTCGTAGTGTATGCCTTTTTAATCATATTGTTTTAAGTTTAATTACGTTGGGACTTCTATTATTGTTAATATAAAGTTTATTAATATAAAGTTTTTGCAGTATAATTCTTTAGGAATAAAAATCTTATATTTATTATTATCTATTATTTATTATTATTTTATTTTTTTAACAAAATTGTGACGCTGCCGTTTCACTGATTGCCTTTTTGTCAAAGCCGACGTTGCGGGGATCTGCCATTCGATTGGACTAGATACGAAAAACTAAATGTTTTTATTTTCTATATATTAAAGGAGTGCTAATGAATACGTCCAAACATTTATTTTTACAAAAATAAGAAATTCACATGTTGTAAAGAATTCTTTGTACAAAAAATACTCAATATCGAATTTAGTGTGTCCGGTGAATACATCTAATATTCGAACAAAAAATGAATGAAAATATTCATTCGAATATACAGGGTACGTACCTGTATATTCACCTTGTATATTCGAATGAGAAATCGAGAAAAATTCGGAGAAATCGAACAATTTCTTTAAACAAAATGTTTTTAATGAAAAATTAAATATTACAAAAAATCCTTTTATGGTACTTGGAGGTGCCACCTTGTAAATGTCATCTTGTAGAGCACAATTATTCCCCCATTAGTTTGAATAATGACCTCTATTCTCGGTTTGAAGCGTTCGCATGCACGCTGTAATGTAATACTGTCCATACCGACGAATGCTGCCTCAATAGCAGTCCTTAATCTCACATTGAGACACTTCTTTCAACTACGCTCCATATGGAGTAGTCCAAGAGATTTAAATCTGGGAGGGAGCCGAGGCGAGCAACTTGTGGCAGCCTCAGAGAACATCTATAGTATCTTTAATATGCACGATTTGTATCGAAGGTTCTCCTCGGCAATTCGACGCATTGTTGGCTCGCTTACACTAACAATCAATCCTAATTTTCACAACAATTGTTCTGGTCATTCAAAATCAGCGCTTGAGCTTTTTCAACGATTTGCGGAGGGTCCTTGCAAATCGGGGTGCGTTCTTTCGAGTGACTCTTCCTCGCTGACATACTAGAACCTTCGTTGGACTGTTCTAAAGCCATATATTTTGCTACAATGTCATAAATGGTTGATCTCGAGTATTCAAAGAATCGAATTATTTTCGTTGCTGAGCGTCCAGCGCGAAGACCTTCGATCGCGACTTTCGATTATACTCCGCATTTGGTTTCAACATCGCGGCCATTTTAACAATAGACAGTTTATTACAAGCATCAAGTTTTCTCGGACGCCAACAACTTCTGGCGGAGGTACAATATAGCGAGAAATTTAAATTGAAATTTGTCCGTATTTTGGTGACGCACTCTGTACAAAGTTATATTATATAGATAGAGAGATAAAGATAGAAAAAGACTGAGAAATAAAGAAAACATAAATATAATATAAATTTGCTAGCAGATTGGCAGTAACATTTTTTTAATTCATTAATTTTTGCATATTATTTTAGATATAATTTTTTATATATTAACAATACAATTAACTTACGATTATTCTTCTAATATGATAAAAATATAAATTATTTCAGAAATATATTTAAATGTGATATTTTTAATTCATCTACTCACATTTATATTTTTTGTATGTATCTAAATATTATGAATGATAATATGAAATATATTATGAATTTATTATGAATGAATATATTCAATTTATTATATAATATATTTATTTATTTTATAAAATTAAAAATAATATTCTTATTGTTTATATTGAACAATATTAGATTAAGCATTTTATTAGTTTAATCAGTAAAGGATCTGTTACCAGTATATGATTGTCGATACGATTGTAATAGGTGTAGCGCTGCAGTAAAATATGTGTTTTTCACAGTTCAATGGATCTTCTTTTATGTATGCACACTTCTGTTTTACTATGTAATAATAAAAACATCTTCGTGTATGTCATTAGTTAAAATTGATCCATGTGTACTTTTATTGCATATCTTCATGCTAAAGAACTGCCAACATATATTAAATAAAATTCTTTTTCTTAAAATATATTATAACTTTGCCGAATAATCAATAGCCATGATGAACGAATATCTAGAAACGGAGAGCGTGTTCTGAATGTGTCCCAATACAACTCGTACAATTTCAGGTCTGTCACCGTCTGTACAATATTGATAAAGTTAGGCCCATTCGATGCGCTTTTGTACAAAAAAACGACCGAATCTGACAGAAACAACGTCGGAAGTTAAATTCAATTATAATTTTTAATTTTTAAATTAAATTAAATATTGTTTTTAAATAGTATCGTTTTTAATATCATTATTAAGCATGTATTTCAAAATTCACTTCCAATACTAAAATCTATATTATAATTGGAATTATTCCTTGTTTGCAGATATTTTAGAAATGAAGGAATCTTCAATATTTCAATCCAGAAATTAAAGAAACTAAAAATAAATTGCCAATTGGCAATTTATTTTTAGTTTCCAATGGAAGGTCATAAAAATATTGATTAAATATTGATGAATGATTTAATGCAAAAAAATATTTATTTCTATTAATTTGCATATTTTCATTGCAAGGTACCTATGAAATAGAAGAAAAAAATGGAGGAAAAAGAAAAAGGTTTAAAAAAGAAATGATAAATGGTAAACTTGACACTCGGAAATGACAGGAACATGAACGAGTTATTGTGGCGATATTCGGATGCAAATTGGGCAAAAGGTAAAGGACAGAAAATCCAACAGTGATTATACTTTCTTCGTTAACGGGGAATTGGTCAGCTGGGCATGCCGCAAGCAAAGTGTAGTAGCACTTTCTATGGAAGAGGAGTTCATTGCACTATCAGAAGCGTGCAAAGAAATTGTTTAACTTAAATGATTATTAAGCGACATGCAGCAAACAGCGTGTGGATTTACGAAAATAATCAAAGCTGCTTTAAATTGTGGAAACTGAAAGTCTGACAAATCAAAATAAACACAACGATACGAAGATCAAATTTACAAGAGATTACGTTAATAATTGCCTGTGAATACTGCTCAACTGAAAAAATGATTGCTGATCTGTTAACAAAGTCATTGACAGCTCAAAGATTAGAGAAACTTAGGAGGAAACTTATTCTAACTCAATAAAATGAGGAAGAGTGTTGGACAATATTAGATTAAGCATTTTAATGGTTTAATGAATAAAGGATCTTACCAGCATATGTTTGTCGGTAATGTAGATGTAGCGCTGCAGTAGAGTATGTGTTTTTCACGGTTTAATGGATGTTTTTTTATGTATGCACATTTCTGTTTTATTATGTAATAATAACAATATTTTCGTGTATGTCATTAGCTAAAATTGATTCATGTGTACTTTTATTGCATACCTTCACACTAAAGAACTGCCAATATATATAAAGTTTTCTTAAAATATATTAGAATAACTTTGCCGAATAAGCAACAGCCATGGACGAATATCTAGAGATGGAGAGTGTGTTCTGAATGTCTCAATACAACTCGTACAATTTCAGGTGTTAAGGCATACCTGTTACCGTCTGTACAATATTGATAAAATTAGACCCATTCGATTTTTGTACAAAAAAACGACCGAATCTGATAGAAACAACGATAGAAAAACTCGTCGGGAGTTAAATTCAATTATCGATTTTAAATATTGTTTTAAAATATTAATGTCATTATTAAGCAAGTATTTCAAGATTCATTTCCAATATTGAAAATCTGTATAATTGGAATTATTCCTTGTTTGCAGGACATTTTAGAAATGAAGGAACCAAAATCTGTCGAAACTAGAGGAAATAGAAAAAGAAAAATAAATTGTTGGCAATTTCAGTAGATTATAAAAATATTGATTAAATGTAAAATTATTTAATGCAAAAAAATATTTATTTCTATTAATTTGAATATTTCTATTAATTTGAATATTTGAAGACATATAAAATAGAAAAAGAGAAAGCAAGAAAAAAGGATTAGAAAAGGTAAGATATAATTATTATTAAATTTAAGACAGCTTTGATTATCTTCATAAATCGTATTGGCCCACACGCTATTTGCTGTATGCCGCTTAATAATCATTTAAACCAAACAACTTCTTTGCACGCTTCTGATAGTGCAATGAACTCCGCTTCCATGGTGGAAAATGCTTTTATTTTTCTCAAACGACTTCTCCAGAGGGACATCCCCTCTGGGATAATACAAGATATAAGCTAAACCGCACGCATAAGTTATATACTACTGTGATAAAAAAAAATAAGGTGAAATTGTTTATAATTTTTAAAATCTTTATTTATTCTTCTAAATCTATTTCATCGCCTTCAAAGTACTCTCCTCTGGATACAATACACTTTTGCCAACGTTTTTTTCCAATCCTCGAAACAATTGTTAAAGTTGATTTTCGGAATGACCTTCAAAGCGCGCAGCGATTCAGTTTTTATCTCCTCCAATCGTGTCGAAACGGTATCCCCGGAGTGGTCTCTTGAGCTTAGGGAATAGCCAGAAGTCACACGGTGCTAAATCAGGCGAATACGGTGGTTATAGAACGATATGAGTTGAATTTTTGGCGAAATGGTCTCGAAGAATCAATGCAGTATGAGATGGTGCATTATCGTGGTGCAAAAATCAAGAATTGTCTGCCCATAATTCTGATCTCTTTTTGCGAATAGCTTCACGTAAACGTTGCATAACGCTCAAATAATATTCCTTGTTAACAGTTTGGCTCGGCACTAGGAATTTATAATGTACCACATCATGATAATCGAAGAAAACTGTTAACATGACCTTGATTTTTAAACGACTTTGGTGCGATCTTTTCGGTCTTGACTCATCTTTTGCACGGTATTGGCTTGAGTCGGTTGTTTTCGGGTTGAATGCATAGATCCAAGTCTCATCTCCAATTATTATGCATTCCATCTTATCCTGATATTCAGAAAGCATTGTTTCACAGACTTTAATGCGACGCTGTATTTCCAAAAAATTGAGTGTTATTGACACCAAACGAGATTTCACTTTTTTCAGGCACAAAACATCTTTCAAAATGGTCTGGACTGATCCAAATGAAATGTTAACAGTATCAGCGAGGTCTCTATTTGTCGATCGATGATTTTTGAACATCAAATCTTTCATTCACGTGTTGTTCATCATGATGAGTTGATGTTAATGGTCATCCAGAGCGATTTTCATCTTCAACGCTTTCTCTGCCTTCTTTGAATTGTTTATATCACTTGTAAACATTTTTTTGTGACATAGCCTGGTCACAGGCCGAAGGCCTTTTGCAACATTCTCAATGTTTCTACAGCAGAAATTTCATTCCGCAAACAAAATTTAATGCAACTTCTTTGCTCAACAAAATTAGACATTGTAAAAATCGCTAAATTAACTTTTTGTTGTTCCACGCGTAACTATTAGACAAATGCAGGTATTGACATGAAGTTTGGCACAGATGTCACAGTGCTGCCTAAAAAAAAAAGATTTGTCAGAATCGAAGAGCGCGCGTATTTTAAATTAAAAATTTCACCTTATTTTTTGATCACAGTACGAGGTGTGTTAAAAAAAAAGGTGACTTTTTATTTTTTTCGAAAAATATTTATTTATTCATCACTATCTATTTTGTCCCCTTCAAAGTAATCCCCCTCAGATATTATACACTTGTGCCAGCGCTTTTTCCATTCCTCGAAGCACTTCTGATATGCGCTTTTTGGTATGGCTTTGAGTTCTTCCAGCGATGTGGTTTTTATTTCCTCAATCGTGGCAAATCTCCGCCCTTTCATGGACCTTTTCAGTTTTGGGAACAAGAAAAAGTCGCAGAGGACCGAGGCATGATTATGATGTTGTTTTTGGCCAAAAAAATCACGAACAAGCAACGATGTGTGAGCTGGCGCATTATCGTGGTGCAATATCCATGATTAGTTGTTCCACAATTCCGGGCGTTTTTTTCGTATTGCTTCACGCAAACGGCGCATAACTTCAAGGTAATATTCCTTAATGACCGTACCTTATGGCAAGAACTTACGATGCACCGCGCCATTGTAAGCGAAGAAAACAGTGAACAAAACCTTCACACTTGACCTAACTTGGCGTACTTTTTTCGATCTTGGCTCTTCTGGCCGCTTCCTTTGGGATGATTGGGTTTTGATTTCGACGTCATAACCATATACCCATGTTTCGTCACCAGTTATGACCCTTTTGAGCAAATCTGGATTGTCGTTGACGTCATTCAAGCTCCTGAGCGATGCTTATGCGACAGTTCTTTTGGTTAAAATTTAACAATTTCGGAACAAACTTCGCTGCACGTTTCATGCCCAAAACATCCGAAAAAATTGCATGGCATGCCGCAGTGACAGAGCACATGAGGTAAGGTTTCCGCCTCATCGCATCGCCGACAGCTTGTCATTAGCCTCTCGTGTGCCAAAGGAGAACATCCAATCGGGCCTTATGAATGAAGCGTCAATCAGCAAAGCGTGTGAAGTTGCCGCCACGGATGAAGTGATTGCTCACCCGATTCTGCGACGACACCTTGAAGACCTTACCCAGGCTTGTTAAACAACCTACTTGTTGCATAGTGTTCTGCATAGTGCTCTGCTACAGCTGAGCGCAATCGATTCACTGACCGCACGACGCGTCAGGCGGAATTTTGATCGCTGCCCACCTGGGCTCTCAACATTCCAATGTCATCTCCTCCGTGGCCTCGACTCGTCACCAGGGATAATCTTTGCACGCTACCGCTAGTGCAATGAACTCCGCTTCCATGGTGGAAAGTGCTAACTTTTATTTTTCTCAAATGACTTCCCCAGAGGGACATCCCCTCTGGGATAATACAAATTAAGCGGCTAAACCGCGCGCCGAAATAAATATATATTCATTGCGGGGGACAGAGGCCCCCCGCATGGGCAATACAAGTAATAGGCTGAGGAGCAAGCCCCCCCCAGCCTGCGCAAAAATATCATAGTGTTTCATCTCCCCAGCACGCATGCTGAGGAGATACGTTATTACAGTATGCTCCTCCGGGATATCACAGTAGTGTCGTCAGGTAAAAAGGAGGAACGCGCGCAGCAATCGATATATAGCATTTGTTCTTACATCAACATATCATTAGTTAGATATATGATACATATTCGTCATTCTTCTGTCATACATATGCGCAAGCGTGCGCGCGTGTCCTGTAAAAATCAATTAAGTGAAATGTATGCAAGATCTTCATTTTATTGCAAAGTCAATTTGCAAAGTCGATTTCAAAGATTGTTACAATTACCTGGAAGAATAACATTTATGATGGACAACTCTATCAAAAATGGACACTACTGATTTTCTTCGAAATTCTAATAATATTTCTTTCACGTGATATACAGATGGCATATCAGTTTTTAAATCATCAAAAATAAGTATTTGGCCATTGTATTTTAATATTAACAAATTTTCTTTTGAAGATAAAAAGAAAAAGAGAAAATACTTTCCTTCTTGATTACTGTATACAATGATAAAAAATCTCAAATAAATACATTCTAGTATAAATTTATGAAGATTTTAAAGGAAATCGCTGAAGGCATTGAAATCAAAGTACCTAACAACAATTATATTATTGTAAAAGATGTGTTATTAATAGAAACTTGTGATCTTCCTGCAAAATGTTTAAATTTCTTTCAATTTAATGATTGTCATTTATGTTTGTGTAAAGGTGAAAATAGAGATTAGTTTTCGTCCTATAACAAACTCATCCATCTCTTGGCATGGATGGATAGATTTTTCACTAACGAAAAATAATAGATAAAAAAAGAACGTTGAAGGAAAATAATTTCAAAACGCGTAACACACTTAAAACAGCGAATTTACCGGAAATAGATCATAAAAAACGTCAACGTTTACAGATATAAAAGCAGCTAAAATTAAGCTATTTGAGCATTTACAATGCTGTATGTCTAATTCCGTATCCAAGAATAAATTATCTTTTAAAACGATGAAAAATGAAAATAATTTATATATTCTAAAAACTTAAAAGATTTTTAATCGAGAGAACGATTACGATTTTTGGTCCCATTCTTTTGCCAAACGATGATGATATCATTTATCTTGTTAGTTCGAAATACCGGGTCGGTATTCTACGAATTCACGTGGGGACACATATAATTATGAAAAATCTACGTGAAAGATTTTGGATCACTTTGCTTTGTAAAATAAAAGAATCAGTTATAGCAAACTGCGTAATTTGTAAAACACAAAAGGCAAAACACATGGAAAGTGTCCCTCCTTTACCGCTCAATTAGATTCGTGCAGTAATTTCCGAAGTGATTGGAATAGATTTCGGTGGGGGGGGGGGGGGGAGGGGATGGATCTACATTTTTACATGTGCGGTACAGGACGGAACATTTTGAAGTAGCATCGATGCTATCCACATAGGGCTCCCTAGAATATTTAGATTTGTAATGAGGCGCGGAGACGTCCTTGTATCATATACAGACAACGGGACTAATTTTACGGGTGCGGCTAACGTTCTGAGATTAGAGGAAAATTAGTAAACATAATTCAGCAGTACAAATTGAATGGCATTTTAACCTATCAGCAGCACTATGATGAGGTGGGGAAGATTGATAGGAATTTTGAAGACGCTGCTTTGGAACATCTTAGGCAAAGCGAATCTTTCTTGCGAAAATTTGCATATTGTTTGTGATGCAGAAATGATAATCAACAGCCGCTCACTTACTTATATATCAGAAGATCCGTGCGATTTAAAACCTTTGTCACCGTCGATATTCCTCCAAAACATTCACGAGTATGGAGTTCCAGATTGCGACATGCTTTATCGAGCAAAACTAAACACAAAACTCAAACACCGGCAGAAGTTTTTTGAAGATATTCGAAAGAGATTTCGTACGGAGTATCTGAGTCAACTGCTAATGAAAAATGGAAAAAAAGAAACTCGTAAGATCAAATTGGGGATGTCGTTTTGATTGATGATACACACAGATGTATAGACTAGCTTCTTGCGCGCGTAGTAGACGTGATTCTAGGTCGAGATGATCAAGAAAGAGTTTTGAAAACTAAAAGTGGCATATGTAAAAGGCCAATACAAAGAATTTACCCGTTAGAAATCCCATAAGAAGAATCAGAAGTTGTAAGCGATTTATGCGGCAAAGCACAGTGCGAAGAGATCAATAATCAGATAAAGGGGAACAATCTAATTCTAGGAATAATGTTCCCTTAGTTTGTAAGCAGCAAACAGGCGACCCGAAGCATACCTCCCGGACTGAACGTGTGATGAAAAGGCCTAATCGTTTTAAGTGTCAGTTGTAAGTTACATATACTTCATTTTATTTCGAAGTAATCCTGCGCTAATCATTTTGTAATCCGACAAATATTCCGTCTAAATATTTTCTTTTCTTGGGAGAGGAGGATGGCCGGTAAAAAACCGATCTGTCCGGGTGTAGTTCCCGAACTCGAAGAATCGTGGCGCTTTTAGCGCGAAGGCGAATAGAGGAACGTATTGTGAAACGTGCGAGAAAAATAAAGTTCGCATCAATGTGAAATACCTTTGACACTCATCATTAAGAATCTGCCTCTGAGTTCAACAAAACAATTATATGATAAATTTATAGATGACATATTATATGATTTTAAATTCATATTATATTAAATGTTTTTTTTCTTCATCTGTTGCAGAAATCATTCGATTTTAATAATTTTCAAAAAAATGGTCTTACGAAATAAGTAATCAGTAAATATTTTTTCCTATTATTCTAATGTTTTCAATTTATAAGATATTATTCCTTTTGCATAATGTGACTTGTATAATACTAGTTACGCAATTACGTAAACTTTCAAAAGTTAATTGCTGCAATAAAATTTTCGGAATCTTCTTCTATTTTTAAGTACGTATATTTATAAACGATAAACCTTTCATAGCTAAATCTTCGTGATAATATTTTTTGTGTAATTTTACATACACTTCCAAGTTCATTATACTGTATGTATACCATAAATATTCAGTCTTAAATATATCTCGAAAAACTATCATCCATCCTAAACTAAACTATTCAGTAAACTATTCAGTAACTTGATTTATTGTCCAAAAACTGCTTTTTTTATTAATTAAGAATTTATTACTTAAATGTGGAAACATTTTAAACATTTATATCATTCATTAAACATTTATTTAACATTTTTAAACATTTATTTATAACATTTTAAAAATTATTTAAATGTTTTTATATTTATTTATTTATATATTTCAACATTTATTGCGTATATTATTTATATTTAAATATTTATTTCATTTAATAAATACAAAATGTTACTTGCTAAATCACAAGTTACCTAAGTTCAAACATAATAACCACTTTCCGCCGATTCATTAGTTAATCTATTTCGATGTTTTCTTATTATAAGTGAAACCCTGAAAAACAAACATTCAGCTGGAACAAAAATTGCAGGGCTAACTAAAAAATCTCTAGCCATGCGAGATAAGTTTGGATAGGTTTTTGCATGCCTGCACCATCATAATTTATCTTCGTTCGCGTAAGCACGTTCTGCAGAAAAATAATTATCAATTTCTTGTTTCCAGCATTGATTATGTTGATATGGACTAATATCTTTAATAAAAATACTCCATATTTTAAACAAACTGTTCAATTGTATTGAATCCTTATCAGATGATATATTTTCATTATTTGATTTTCAATTTATCAATTAGAATTGCATTAACATGTTATCTAATTCATCCTTATTCCAATAGTGCTCTTTATAAATTTCCTCAAATTTTTTTCAACGAAGCATTAGCCATTTCTTTTCCCCACTCAATAAGTTGAAAAGTCTTTTTTTTATATTATGGATCAAGAATAAAAACAATGCAGTATATGTACAATTCATTTTTCTATAATGTTTTACAAGTTTATCTCGGCCAGTAACTAGTACTTCTTGAAAATTATAATGTATATGTGAAAGATTATTTTCTTCGTTGTATTTTCCAATTGCTTTATCGATTTTATTTAATAACATATTATCACGGCGAGAGGCAATGTAACATACTTTTCTCCGCCAAAATCGGATAATTGTTTGAACAGGCAGAGATATTGAAAAACTTTTCATAATATTAGTAGCATAACAAGGCGGATTCTAAGCCAAGGGGCTAGAGGAGAGCGCGGGGCGCGAGGGGTATTGGAAGGCGCGGGGAAGGAGGAGGAGGGCACGGGAAATCCCCGGCGCTATCGGTATTTATAATGATACGTGCCGCCATGTTGTGACATCACGTATCACTGGGGATTGTCACCCCATCCCGCCGCCGCCACCCCGCCACACCCTGCAGCCGTTACCCCATCGCCGCGTTCAACCCAAAATGCGTTTTCGGGCCGCCGCAAATCCCGCGTCCACCCCAAAATACGTTTTTGGGCCGTTGACGCCGCAGACCCCACGACTATCTAAAACCGCGATATTATAACGCGAATAAGATGTTTTGTCTAGGTGATACATCATTGATGTGTTCTCATAATTCTTTTTTCCAAGATCAGAAGCATCAATAAAGATACTTATCTAGGAAGAATCGTGAGATCGGTGACACGTCGCGATACATTAAGAGAGAAACACCGATAACGAAATTTTTTTCTAAGAAGAGATCGGTGACACTACTGCGACCCAATAGGGATGATAGATAAAGGGACAAAGAAGTCACAAATGGAATATATAATGGGATCATAAGCGCGCACCTCAGTTGGCGCCTTTAAAGATTACCGAATCGCAATAAGTATAATGCAAAAAGTATGATTGACCATCGTGCAGACGTTGAGGACATGGATGGTGTGAATGCAGGCAAGTTATTTGAAGCAATGGAAATGGAATTTGAGAACATAATGGACGATGTAGAAGTCGAGAATATCAGAAACATTGAGAACACAGCTAACGTAGCCGAGTATATTAGAAACGTGAATCCGGAACAGTTCACGAATATCAGAGACGAAGTGTTCGAAGTACTCGAAGAAATGGAAGGAGACTTCGAGAATATAATGGACCAAGAGTCATCTGAAAGAAATGCTATCCGACGATAGTGGATGTGCTAATGATATGAGCGAGTATGAAATCGATCGCGTAGAAAAATTTGTACATACTTCGGAAATCCGTACGTTAAATGCTCGTACTAAACACTAAGTGATCCACAATTATTATACAATGGGTAGTGCTTTAAATGTATGCACAACATGCATGATTTGTGTAGCTGACATTCACGATGTAAGAATGTATCACGTCAGGGAGCATGAGACTGGTTCTTTCGGTAGGCTAGATGACAAGCACGAATTGCAGAGAATCTTCGTACAGTATATTCTCATGCAGCATGTGCCCACTCTGCACACATTAAAGAAGAACTATTGTGAACAGTATTGGAAAATATGTGGGAAGACTATAATGTAGATGATGTGCTGTATGTTCTCGATAATCCGCAAAAAGAGACACAGATGTGCGAATATCGCCGGGGCAATTCATACGCGATCGAGAATTAAGTATACGTGATGAAAAACATGGAATAGTTATTAAAGAGCCTGTTTCTGACTGGTCTTTACTCGCGACAGAAAGTATACCTACGGTTACGAGACAAATGTTATGAGGACGATGAGTATGAAAAGAGACATTGGTGGAATAGAAATGTAATAAGGACGATTATTATTGGGCGAAGAAAATTGCAGATAAGAGCCAAGGTTGATGCATGTGCATTAAGATTCCCGCGGATAATGAAAAGTGTGTTGAATTACTGATTATTGACAATATATGGATGAAGTTTCGTGATCGCGATCTTGCACTAAAACTGTTTTTCAATAGATGCGACGAACAATGCTTTGAGCGAGTCGATCCGCAAGAAACATTGCGCTCTAAAGACAGGTAGAATCAAGGAGGACATGGCATTGGACAGGCATTTTAAAAATATTATCAAACCTCTGCAGATTGTTGAGCGATAAAGAGACAGTCATGCGACGATAATGCAGCATCTGCCTCCAAGCGTGAAAGAAAAGAGGAGGAAGAGGAGGAGGAGGAGAGAGAGAAAGCGAGCGAAACGTTCGAGCGTTCCGCGACCCCGCATAATCCGATGATCGATCGCACAATCGTGTATAACCGATAATCTCTACACCGCGTAGCAAAATCGTACCGACGATAGAATCGTTGGACAATGTTTTCGAAAACGACGGAAGACTCGCTAGCGAAGGTTCAAAATTGATTGCAAACGTTGGAAAGTTGAGAGAGCCGGCTTGGGCCCACTGGATCAAAAGTACATCGAAACTATCCTGAGGGGAACGCGAGATAAACAGAAGAGCGATTATGTGTACGGCGTTTACTTACATAAGGATGGATTGATATTTGGCAATAAAGGTTTCGAAGTGGATGATGCGGACAACATAATTATCGATGGTATGCAATACGTCGGTACATCTGGTCTTGATGAGTTGATTTTCAAGAGAATTCCTGACGATCTTCTTTATATGGAAGAAGATAACAACAAGTACAAGAGCATGCTGCTAGCGACGAACGCACAAACACAAGCATCAATAGCAAGGCCAATTATTGAGCAATAGAGGATACAAGTACAAATACGTAATAGTAAATATCGATCACACCCAAGGAACAGAAGAAGAAATCTGGAAAGGGATTACCTCATGCAATGATATTGAATGACAACGCGATTGATTACGCGCATTGGGATGATCCCAATGAACTGGTGAATCTTCTACGATTGTTCGACGCTTCGCACCGAGCGGGCAACAACGATAACGAGATGTTGTCGATCATCGAGGAACTTCGCGAAGCTGGTCTTATTATAAATTAAATCGCGTAGACGAAATGAGTCAGTCGAGTGGTGTCAGTGAAAAAAAAAAATTCTTTTGCTCTGTGTATTACGCGAATCCTGAAAAAGAGGTTCAGAAAAGAGAAAAATTAGCTCCGAGAGACGTCGACTCGTCGAGGAATTGCATGCTCTGGCGAGAAGAAATTTTCCGCGAAGGCGCGTCATAACCGAGGATACGACAATCTGTAGCAGATATCGTCGAGATGCATCCGTATTCAGGTTTCAACAGAAGCACCACTACATACTTACCGTCATCATGTGTTGAGCAAATACTTGTGGGCCGTACCGCTCAAGAGCAAGGGTGGAAGCGAAATGGTTAATGTTATCGCTGAGATAATTCGAGCGAGTGGAAGATGTCCGAAAAATTTATAAACGGAATGGGAAAAGAATTTTACAACGCCGATATGCAGAAAATCTTGAAAAAACACGACGTTAATCACTATTCCATGTATTCGACGTTGAAAGCGTCAGTAGTCGAGCGGTTCAATCGCACGCTCAAAAAGGACAATGGTGGAAGATATTTACACTCAACGGCAATTACAAGTGGAGCTCGTATCAGATTACAAAGCGCGTAAGCATCGAACTATTGGCATGCGACCTGCTGACGTAACTCCCGCGATCGCCGAAAGACTCTTGGACACGGTGTACAGCGCGATAAAGATTGCTAGTCCGACAAAATTTAAAGTGGGCGATTCGGTACGCGTGAGCAAGACGATTTTTGAAAAGGGTTACACACCAAATTGGACCACCGAGGTGTTTACAATCGTTAAGATACAGCGTACCAATCCCATAACCTATCTACTCAAGGATTATCGCGGAAAATCCGTCACTGGAGCGTTTTACGAGCATGAGTTGCATCGCGCTACACATCCGGACTACGTGTATCTCGTGGAGAAAGTACTGCGCTGGAAAGGAGATAAGGTGTACGTTAAGTGGTTGGGATTCGATGGATCGCACAATTCATGGATACATAAAAACAATGTCATTTGATAGAATTTTGATTCGTGTGTTTTTATTTCTACATATAAAAAAATATATCAATATAAATATATAAACGTTTTTTTTATCTTCTCATGCGAAAAGGTGTCTTTCCGTACGAATACATTGACTGCGTCGAAAAATTGCAGGACACGCGCTTACCACCGCACGAATTATTTTTCAGTTCGTTGACAGGCGATACCGTATCCGAGAGCGATTACGCTCACGCTGTGAACGTATGGCAGCGATTTTCCATCCGAACGCTCGGCGAGCACAGTGATTTGTACTTGAAAATTGATGTCTTCTTATTAGCCGATATTTTTTAAAATTTCCGCAATAGTTGCATCACGAATTACTGTCTCGATCCCGCGCATTACTATACAGGTTTCACGTGGGACGCCATGCTGAAATATACACATGTAAGATTCGAGTTGCTCACCGACATTGATATGATCATGTTCATCGAGCGCGGTATACGCGGTGGTCTCAGTCAATGTTCCAGCAGATACGCACAGGCTAATAATAAGTACATGCATTCGTTCGATTCATCGAAATCGTCATCGTACTTGATGTACTACGATGTGAATAATTGTACGGATGGGCGATGTGTCAACCTTTGCCATATGCCGAATTTCAATGATTCGAAGACGCTGCGAACTTTGACATGAGTGCGATCGCTCCGGATTTATCCACCGGTTATATTTTGGAAGTCGATCTCGAGGATCCAAAGCATCTACACGACCAACATACTGATCTACCTTTCTGCCCAACGCGCGATAAACCGCCCGGCAAGCGCGAAAATAAACTTCTAGCGACGTTTGTACGATAAACAGCGTTACGTTATCCACTATCGCAACCTACAGCAATGTATTCGTCACGGTCTTCGCGTAATAAAGATCCACCGGGTGTTACAATTCGTTCAATCTCCATGATTCCGCGATTACATTGAACTCAAAACACAATTTAGAACGCGCGCAAAAAACGATTTCGAAAAAAATTTGTACAAACTAATGAACAATGCGGTATTCGGTAAGACCATGGAGAATGTGCGCAATCACGTTGATGTAAAATTAATAACAAAATGGGACGGACGGAGGCAATGATCGCGAAACCGAATTTTCACAGCAGTGTCTTTGCGGAAAATTTGATCGCCGTTGAAATGCGCAAACTCGAGGTAAAGTTCGACAAGCCGATTTACGTGGGTATGTGCATACTCGACATATCGAAAGTCTGCTTGTACGAATTTCACCACGAGTACATGTCACCGATGTATCGCGATAAATGAAAGATCATGTACACCGACACGGACAGTCTCATTTATCATATAGAATACAACGATGTTTACAAGAATATGAAAAGCGATATCGCTAGATTCGACACGAGCGATTATCCGGCAGACAACGTGTACAGTATGCCTCTCGCGAACAAAAAGTACCCGGCCTGATGAAGGATGAAAATAATAGTGCGATAATGACGAATTCGTTGGACTGAGAGCGAAGATGTACGCGGTGAGAATGGACGGTAAGAAGAACACTAAAAAGGTAAAAGGTGTAAAGAATAACGTCGTAACGCGAACAATAACGTTCGATGATTACACGCGGTGTTTGAACGAAGAGATCAAAATGACTTGCCATCAATCGTGTACGATCTAAATTGCATGAGGTGTACGCGATATCCGAATCGAAAATCGCTCTGAGTCCATACGATGACAAACGATACATCGGACTTAACGGAGACTAACGTTTCCGTGGGGGCATTGGCGGATATCTTTGTAATATATGTTACTATTATGTATTATTTATTGTAATTTACACTTTTTTTCACATTTATAAAAACATTATTAACATGTTTTTATGTAATAGCATTTATTATTAGTATTACGATTGTTATACTTTCATATAATCGTATGTTTTTAACATTTAAATACTACTAGTATTTCAATTTTACATTTTATGTATCGTACATTTATATCTGTATATTCCAGAATGAAGATGAAAAGGATAATAAAAAAAACGTTTATATATTTATATTGATATATTTTTTTATATGTAGAAATAAAAACACACGAATCAAAATTCTATCAAATGACATTGTTTTTATGTATCCATGAATTGTGCGATCCATCGAATCCCAACCACTTAACGTACACCTTATCTCCTTTCCAGCGCAGTACTTTCTCCACGAGATACACGTAGTCCGGATGAGTAGCGCGATGCAACTCATGCTCGTAAAAC
Source organism: Atta cephalotes (assembly GCF_000143395.1). Taxonomy (NCBI): domain Eukaryota; kingdom Metazoa; phylum Arthropoda; class Insecta; order Hymenoptera; family Formicidae; genus Atta; species Atta cephalotes. Next base: position 2,006,905 of record NW_012130104.1, on the reverse strand, counting down.
GCTCCAGTGACGGATTTTCCGCGATAATCCTTGAGTAGATAGGTTACGGGATTGGTACGCTGTATCTTAACGATTGTAAACACCTCGGTCCAATTTGGTGTGTAACCCTTTTCAAAAATCGTCTTGCTCACGCGTACCGAATCGCTCACTTTAAATTTTGTCGGACTAGCAATCTTTATCGCGCTGTACACCGTGTCCAAGAGTCTTTCGGCGATCGCGGGAGTTACGTCAGCAGGTCGCATGCCAATAGTTCGATGCTTACGCGCTTTGTAATCTGACACGAGACGCATAGCTCGTCGATCCACTTGTAATTGCCGTTGAGTGTAAATATCTTCCATCGTTGTCCTTTTTGAGCGTGCGATTGAACCGCTCGACTACTGACGCTTTCAACGTCGAATACATGGAATAGTGATTATCGTGTTTTTTCAAGATTTTCTGCATATCGGCGTTGTAAAATTCTTTTCCCATTCCGTTTATAAATTTTTCGGACATCTTCCACTCGCTCGAATTATCTCAGCGATAACATTAACCATTTCGCTTTCACCCTTGCTCTTGAGCGGTACGGCCCACGAGTATTTGCTCAACACATGATGACGGTAAATATGTAGTGGTGCCTCTGTTGAAACCTGAATACGAACGCATCTCAGCCTGCTACAGATCGTCGTATCCTCGGTTATGACGCGCCTTCGCGGAAAATTTCTTCTCGCCAGAGCATGCAATTCCTCGACGAGTCGATGTCTCTCGGAGCTAATTTTTCTCTTTTCTGAATCTCTTTTTCAGGATTCGCGTAATACACAGAGCAAAAGAATTTTTTTTCTCACTGACACCACTCGACTGACTCATTTCGTCTACGCGATTTAATTTATAATAAGACCAGCTTTGCGAAGTTCCTCGATGATCGACAACATCTCGTTGTCGTGAGCGTTGTCCGCTCGGTGCGAAGCGTCGAGCAATCGTAGACGATTCACCAGTTCATTGGGATCATCCCAATGCACGTAATCAATCGCGTTGTCATTCAGTATCATTGTATAAGGTAATCCCTTTCCAGACTTATTCTTCTGTTTCTTGGGTGTGATCGATATCAACGACGCGATAACGTATTTGTACTTGTATCCCCTATTGCTTAATAATCGCCCCTGCGATTGATGCTTGTGTTTGTGCGCATTTGTCGCTAGTAGCATGCTCTTGTACTTGTTCATATCGTCTTCCATGTAGAGGAGATCGTCGGGAATTCTCTTGAAAATCAACTTGTAAAAACCAGATGTATCGACGTATCGTACACCGTCGATAATTATGTTGTCCGCATCATCCACGTCGAAACGTTTATTGCCAAACATCAATCCATCCTTGTGTAGGTAAACGCCATACACATAATCTACATCGCTCTTCTGTTTATCTCGCGTTCCCCTGAGGACAGCCTCGACGTACTTTTGACCCAGCGGACCCAAGTCGGCTTGCAACGCCTCTCGACGTTTGCAACCGATTTTGAACTTTCGTCGCTAGCGAGTCTTCCGTCGTTTCGAAAACATTGTCCAATGATTCTATCGTTGGTACGATTTTGTTACGCGGTGTGGAGGTTATCGGCTGTACATGATCGTGCGATCGATCATCGGGTTTCGCGGGATCGCGGAACGCTCGAACGTCTCGCTCACTTTCTCTCCCTCCTCCTGTTCCTCCTCCTCATCTTTTCTCTCTCGCTTGGAGACTACGTCGTCGCGCGACTGTCTCTTTATAGCGCGCACGAGGCTGTCAACAATCTGCTGCAGAAGTTTGATAATAGGCTTAAAATGCCTGTCCAATGTTATGTCCTCCTCGATTCTACCGGTCTTTAGAGCGCGATATTTCTTACGGATCGTCTCGCTCGTCTTCTCGATCTCCCTTGCAATTTTTTACGCTCGCGCACATCAGCCATGTTCGTCTCTAGCGAAGTATCGACAATGACTAGTCACATTATAGTATCGCGAACTCGTTAAATCCTTTTCTGTATCTCCCGTCTTTAAGCGTACTGTCCTTGTCTATCACTAAAAATCCATATTTTTTTTGCCAACAGTCACGACATAACAAACAAAATTCATCGTACGACATGTCGATATTCACGTGATCGTTGTAAACATGTTTCAAGTTGGTACAATCCTGTTTAAACAGGATCAACAGGTTCGCGTTGTCGCGTATCAGATGTTAGACATTCTCGCGTACGTCTGACAGAGATAAAAGCAGTTCGCGTGGCGGCCCATCCAAAAGTATTCTCTCACCGCATCCTGCTTGTCGCATGCTACGTCGTCAAAGATAAAAATAGAATTTGGACGCGCCTCACTCGGTGGAACGACATCGCTGTTATTGGAGAATGTAAAACAGCCGATTTCATCGATAGACAAATAAATTTTCGAGATATCGATACTTTGGCTGTTGCAGCGATTTCGAATAGACGTACACATTCTCGAAACGCACGCCGCTTGGACTCTCGAGCAAGCTTATGAGAACGTTGGTTTTACCACAATTCGACAGGCCGCAAATGATCGCGCGTATAGTACTCGGCAGCATTTCGCCATGCGCTTCTCCGCGTTGCCTCCCATCATTCGCGATTTCGCGTCACAATTTGTGACGTGTATCATTAGCGATTGCAGCACGAATTTCATGCTCGAACTAAAAGACTGTGCACTCTCGAATGACTATTTAAAGATGCGCGAATCCGCGAATCGCGCAGTAGCAAAATGTATTTCGCGCTGTGTCATCCTTCCGATATTCGAGATTTGAGCGTCGAGCAACTGCAATATATACCGAAGGTCGAACTCTTATGCGTGTACGGCAACTACATCGAACACATCTGGGACAAGCTTCAGGAACACGCGAAGGCAGATTCGAACCTATCGTCGCTGCGACGAGCACTACACTCAGCCGTGGCAGCGGACGCACATCGATGGCCCTGCACTGAAGATAAAGGACTGTAGCGAATGTCAGCGTCGCGCTGCGGTCTGCTGAATCGAGCGATAAATGCGCTTCCTTTCGAGTTACATATTTCAGGCTACCAGTTTTGCGGCTCGGGCACTCGGCTTACGAAGCGACTAGCCAGAGGTGACGAAGGCATAAATCCGCTGGACGCGGCGTGCCGAGAACACGATATTGCGTATTCTCGGAGCAACGATCTCACCGATAGACACACGACGGACAAGGTACTCGCCGATAAAGCGCTAGGACGCGTCACTGCGAGAGAGACGCCGCAGCTGCCGTCTGGGCAGCGATGAAAGCTAAGACCAAGATTGGCATGGGCATGAAATCGAAAAAGACGACGAGGAAAAAGGCGATGAAAAAGCGAACTTTCAATAGCGAAACGAGGTGGTGCGTTACCATTTCTGCCAATGTTGGGCGCGCTTGGATCTTTGATCGGCGGAGCGGCAGCGTGGCGAAAGCGATAAATGACAACAAAGCCATGCGACGTCAGCTCGAACAGCTGCAACGTCACGATCGCGCGATGGAGCAGGGTCGCGGACTGTATCTCGCTCCGTACAAATACGGGCGCGGACTGTATCTCGGTCCGAACAAACATGGACAGTGTGTAGCTGCAAAAAAAAAAAATGCCGAAAAGACAATAAAAATGCCGTTGACGCAACTACCAATATGCAATTGAATGAGCTCGCGAGACGTATGCGCGTACCATACTTTAGAGGCGTTTTCATACGTAACACGTTACCGATGAGCAGCGCGCACCGAAACAAAAGCGGTATCATGAGTCTGGACGATGCGACGGGGCCTGGTACTCATTGGATAGCAAAAAGGAACAATCGCGTTGTGTACTTTGACAGTCTCGGTAATCTTCGATCACCCAAAGAACTGGTGCGATATTATGGAAACGGTACTATGACGATAGAATACAATCGCACGTCCTATCAGACATACGATCAGAGTTTCTGTGGACAGATGTGGTTTCTACAAATGGTAGACACGCGTGAATTTAAAAAGCTCGAATGCTGTAAAATCTTAGTTCGTCGAACGCTTTTTCCGTCATGTCGTTGACGCTTACGCTGAACGGGAAGAGCACCGTTCTCGCAGCGAATTACTTTCCCATAGATTTGAGTGACGGAGATTACGAGCTCGGTCTAGCGATTTTTGAGACTTATCACACAATACCGAACATGAACGAATCGAACAACAAATTTTATTTCACCAAAGACGACGTGGAAATTACAAATTCCCAAAGGTTCATATGAAGTGCGAGATATAAATGAATTTTTGAAACGCGAGATTTTACGGAAACGTCCACATCACGACGCGCTTGAAACCGTCGATGTAGTGCGTGGTGACAACAACAACAACAACAATAACAACAACAACAACAACAACAACAACAACAACGACGATACCGACAATGATGATGATGATGATAATGGTGGAGAATACCCGATTATGCTCCGCGCAAACTACAACACGATGAAATGCGAGATTAGATGTGCATACAGAATAAACTTTGACAAGCCCAATAGCATTGGATTGCTGCTGGGATTCTCATCGAAGCGTATACTGCGACCGCGAAGATGGTACGAATCGGACGTGTCGATCAACATAATGAATGTAAATGTTATCCGCGTAGAGTGTAACGTGACCACGGGGACGTACAGTAACGGTAAAAGCGTGCACACGATACACGAATTTTCGCCGAGTGTGCCTCCAGGATATAAGATATCGGAGAGGCCGACGCAGATCATTTACCTGCCGATTATCGCACGAAGCATTACGGATCTAATGATACGCATCGTCGACTAGAACGGATGATTGTTCGATTTTCGAGGAGAAGAGATCACCGTTAGATTGCACGTACATACGACGGTGACAATGATAACGTGAGCGTGAGATGCTTGTGCTGAACGAAACGGAGTGTACGCAGAGAAATAACGCATTTTTTACAAGGCCAGTGACGACAGTTCGATAACACTCGCTCATCCAGCTGCATCAGACAGAAAAAAGAAACTTAGCGTGTCAAACGTTACATTTTTAAAGTCTTTGGTATTCGCGGTGCACAACATTTGAGATGACTGATATCCTAAACATTAAAGACGAGCCGATCTTCGACGATCGCATCGTCAAGATAGAGACTCACACGTACAGCCTGTTCGCCAATACAACGTTCGGGTATAGCGATGAAATAAGAATACCCATACAGCAACAGGATCTGTACACACTGCCGTAAGAAAGCTTTCTGTATGTCGAGGGAAAACTGACGAAGAACAAAGTGGTCCAGAGTGCTCACGTGCCATTAGGAAATAATTGCGTCGCATTCATATTCGATGAAATTCGATATGAACTCAACGGTGTGGAGATTGATCGAAACAGAAACATTGGCATAACTAGCACACTCAAAAACTATGTAACAGTGTCATCCGACAGAAGCGTGATTTTGCGAAATGCCGGCTGGGATGCGCTAACTACTGCGGCCGGATATTTTAATTTCTGTGTATCGCTCTACATACTGCTTGAATTTTGCGAAGATTACAAACGCGTGATGATCAATGCTCGTCACGAGTTGATTTTAATACGAGCGCGCAATGACAACAATTGTCTGATGGGAGATCTGGCGACAGAACCAAACCCAGAACGCTCGAATTATTCAAAATACAGTGCCGCACATGTTATTGAGCGAGATAAATAAGTTGTCGATGTTGCGCGCTTTGGAAAGCGGACGATATCTGAGCATGGCTTTTCGCTCGTGGGATCTGTACGAATTTCCGCTCTTGCAGAGCACAACCAAACATTCGTGGGCCATCAAGACGGCTACTCAGCTCGAGAAGCCACGCTACGTCATTTTCGCTATGCAAACAGATCGAAAAAACATCATGTCTGAAGATGTAAGTCGATTCGACGATTGCAAATTAACCAATGCGAAACTCTACCTGAATTCGGAATGTTATCCGTACGATGATTTGAATCTGGATTTTGATAAAAAAAACAGATGTGCGATTCTGTACGACTTGTACGCGCGTTTCTGCAAGGGCTACTACGGATACGAGTACCTCGAGCCGAGTCTCATCTTTACGACTTTTTTATGTAATGGCCCGTTCGTGATCATCAATTGCTCTCGACAGAATCGGTCAAGAGTGGCACCGTGGACATGCGATTAGACTTTGAATGTAAGGAGAACGTGCCCGCAAATACAACAGCCTATTTCCTCGTAATGCACGATTGCGTGGTTCAGTATAATCCATTGACCAACGTTGTGCGCAAAATCACCTAAGCGCACTTCCGACATGATTTAAAATCTACGATACGTCACATTCGACCACAATTGGCCGCAATCTTCTCAACAACATGCTCGTGCCAACGTTTGTGGATCTGCAAGGATTCTTCGTTAACAATAAATTTATTGTGAAGGAAGTAGCGATGTTGAAACAGGGGACCGTTCTCACACATTACATTTTTACGAGTCCCATGAAAATTTTTGACAAGATCCGACAGGTCTTGCGCTTCCTGTTGAGTGCTTATCACCATGGATTGTGGTGAGAGGACGAAATAGTCCCGTACAACGAGGTGAAACGTCTGATCGCGACAGCTGTATTTGAACATGATGTTATCGTGTACGTTAAAGGACACGAGAAACGAATGTGGCTGTGGAACTTGCTTTGGATGATGAGCGAGAACGCATATACATCGAGACTTTGGATGCAGAAGATATGGAATCTTTAACTAATCTGGATGTTGCTAATACTATGCGATGTGGACAACATATTAAGAATTGCGCGTTACAAAATGTATTGAAAATATATAACTGGTGGTTGCAAAAGAATATTTTTAATAAAAAATATGTAAACACGTATTTATTACATATTCTTTTTTCTCTTCCTTTATAATACATGTACTTATATGTATGTATATGTGTATGTATAAACGTGTATATGAATGTAAATGTATGAACATATATGTATGTATGAACGTATATGTATAAACATATATGTATGAACGATGTATGTATATATGTATGTATGTATGTATAAACGTATGTATTCGAAAACATCGACGCTTTTTGTTAAAACGCGTCGTGACATGTTCTGATAATACACATATGCAATGTATATATATATATATATATATATATATATATATATATATATATATATATATAGTAGTAGTAGTACTATTTACGTTTTACTTTTTACTTACTTACTACTACGTTACGTACTTACGTTACGTACGTA
>NW_012130104.1:1986049-1999704 GCF_000143395.1 Atta cephalotes | reverse complement strand
TCAAACGAACGCCAACCGAGCTCTTCCTATCATCATCATCGTCCATCATCAACTAGGTCGATCGTAAATAATAAATAATAAATAAAAAACGGAAAAAAAAAAAAAAAAAAAAAAAAAAAAAAAGTAAACGTAGAAAGCGTGACAAAACGTGTCGCGACATATTCGCAATTTTACTCCCTCTTCGATTCTAGAAGTTTTATCATATACGTCGCAATTTACGCGGATGCAATCAGTCTTGCGATATCCGCTTGTACGAATAGTTGAAAAAAATGTACTTCGCTACAAACAGCAACGCATCGTATGAAAAGAAGGAGGACTGCAGAAACATGTAAGTTTCAATGTTCTATATACAAAAGAAACGTTGTTTAACATTACGTACGTACACAGTATGAAGCATCGCGCGGTGCGTTTATTGAGCAGACGTTATGATCTGACGGCTACGGGCTACAAGTATTTGGAAATTGGAATCAACGTTGGTCCACCGAGTTATGTGGAGATCGCCCTGGGAGATCATCGCGGACACGAACTGTCGCTATCTCTCGAAACGTGGAAGGGCCTCTACGAACAGCAATGGAATATTTACAAGATGCTACGAAACGAATATAAAGATAATTTTATAAGCATTGGACCGCTAACCGTCAGCGTTTGCACGCTGAATGATTACGCTCGTACGTCTCGATTCTTCATCCGTATGCATTACGATAACGGAAACAACGCTACGACGTATGTTTGAGTTTGACGGATGTATCGACGTAACGTTCGAGCGATAGCCCGATACGGTTAATGCTAAGTATACGCGATTCTCCAACATCGTGTCTGAGAACGCTATACGTGATAGCGACATTTTCAATGGACATCAGCTCGTCGATTGCGAACTATTGGCTTTAGCTTTTAATACAAAAAAAAAAAACGATGTAATAACATGTGAATAAAAAATTGTTTCGTTCCCATTACTATATATGTACTATACTTTTTTTTATTTCCCATCCATTCACCCATCCATTCATCCTATACCTCGACACGCCATCGTACTCCGTTTAGATAAATAACAGTCACGCTTGTTTGTTTTGTGTATCACAAATCATATACGTATGTACGTACTTACGTATGTACGTATGTATGTATATATGTATGAATGTATGAATGTATGAACGTATGTATCTTTCCACGTAAGAAAAAAAAAGGAAAAATTATTAATTTATAGGTGAAAATGCAGCGTGAACTTTCAGCAATTCGACGACGCAAATAATCGCGGCTACTATATTAAGCTATTCTTATAAAGAGTGCTGCAACGATATAAGTGACTTTTCTCGTGATGGTACTTATGATTTGAATTGTTTTGTATACAACTGTCACCCAAATGTAAATCCTAGAGAGGCTGCGGCGAAGGTTCATTCTCAGCGTCAGTCTTTGCTCTGATTTGTCCGCGCGCAATCGGCTCTTGGTACATATTATAAGTTTTTTTGAAAAGTGCGACTAGTGTGAAATTGAGTTTATCCTGCTTTGCCCGCGCGCGCGAGAGTGATTTTTTTTTGTGAGTGTGTTATTTTGTTAGTGTGATTTTTTTGTCGTTTAAGTGTCACGAAATAATGAGTAACCTGAGTGAGGTTCTGGAGATCCTATGAGTATCCCCGTTGAAGGGGTAGGTAATTTTTTTTGTTTTTTTATTCTATATATATATTTTTTTTAAATTTATATAACCTATAACGGTTTTTTTATTTTCTTTTTTTCCAGTACATTATAGTTGACAACCAAAGGGTTGTGCGATTACAATTGCTGAATGAAGTGGGGATCCTGATAATCCCTTTGGTAAGTTTTGTTGAAATTTTAAAAATATAAATTATAGAATATTTTCTAATTATCTTTTATTTTCTTTTATTTTCTTTTTTTTTAATTTACTTTGTTATACTTTTTTTCCAGAGGACACATCGTAGCTACATTAGAATTAGAGGCTTTATGAATATACAAAACAGCCAAATGATACGTACGGAGAGGCGGTGGGACCGGGAGGAACGTGAAATATTAGATGTTTGGTTGGATGAAGATTTATACCTGGCCGAACTTTTCGGTCTCCTATCATACGAACCCGACCCAGAGCCGGAAGATTGGAATTGTAAGTTTCATAAAATTTTTTTGTAGAAAATATTAAAATTAAAAAAGGAATACTTATATTTATATTTTATATTTTATATTTATATTATTTTTCATCAGAAGGCAGCGGCGGCGGCGATCGTGGCGGCAGCGGCGGCGGCGGTGGTGGCGATCGCGACGGCGACGACAGCGGCGGCGGCGGCGGCGATCGCGACGGCGACGGCAGCGGTGGCGACGGCAGCGGTGGCGACGGCAGCGACGGCGGCAGGAGTCCAAAAATGTATTTTGGAGTGACAAAAAAAATGCGGAACACATAATGTCATCACTGTTTATATAAACGACCCTCGGTCGATGGATTACATAAACAAGATGACAGTCACCCGCGCCTACGAGTACCTCCCGCGCTCCCCTCTAGCCCTATGGATTAGAATCCGCCTAGTATACCTACTATCAGAGTTTCCGTGGACAGATGTGCCTACGGTTTCTACAAATGGTAGACGCGCGTGAATTTAAAAAGCTCGACAAGATGCTGTGAAATCTTAGTATTAGTCGAACGCTTTTTCCGTCATGTCGTTGACGCTCACGCTGGGAAGAGCACCGTCCTTGCGGCGAACTATTTTCCCGCCATAGATTTGAGTGATGGAGATTACGAGCTCGGTCTGGCAATTTTTGAGACTTATCACACGATACCGAATGTGAATGAACAACAAATTTTATTTCGCCAAAGACGACGCGGAAATTACAATTCCCGAAGATTCATATGAAGTGCGAGACATAAATGAATTTTTGAAACGCGCGATTTTACGGAAACGTCCACACCGCGACGCGCTTGAAACCGGAGACGTAGTGCGTGGTAACAACGACAACAACAACAACAACAACAACAACAACAACAACAACAACAACAACAACAACAACAACAACAATGACACTGATGACGAATAGTGAAGGTGGAGTATACCCGATTACGCTCTGCGAAAACTATAACACGATGAAATGCGAGATTAGATGTGCATACAGAATAAAGTTTGGCAAGCCCAACAGCATTGGATCGCTGCTGGGATTCTCATCGAAGCTTATACTGCGACCGCGAATGGTACGAATCGGACATGTCGATCAACATAATGAATGTACGTTATCCGCGTAGAATGTAACGTGACCACGGGGGCGTACAGTAACGGCAAAAGCGTGCACACGATACACAAATTTTCGCCGAGCGTGCCTCCAGGATATAAGATATCGGAGAGGCCGGCGCAATCATTTACCTGTCGATCATCGCACGGAGCATTACGGATCTAACAATACGCATCGTCAACCAGAACGGATGATTGCTCGATTTTTGAGAAGAAGAGATCACCGTTAAATTGCACATACGACGGCGACAGTGATAACGCGAGCGTGAGATGCTCGTGCTGAATGGAGAGTACGCAGAGAGATAATTCTTTACAAGGCCAGTGACGTCACAGTTCGATAACACTCATCTAGCTGCATCAGACAAAAGAAGAAGAAGAAAAAGGTTAGCATGTCAAACGTTATATTTTTAAAGTCTTTCGGATTCGCAGTGCGCAACATTTGAGATGACTGATATCCTAAACATTAAAGACGAGCCATCTTCGATCGCATCGTCAAGATTGAGATTCAGCTCGTTCGCCAATACAACGTTCGGGTACAGCGATGAAATAAGAATATCCATACAACAACATGATCTGTACATACTGCCGTACGAAAGCTTTCTGTACGTCGAGGGAAAACTGACAAAGAACAAAGTGGTCCAGAGTGCTCACGTGCCATTGGGAAATAATTGCGTCGCATTCATATTCGATGAGATTCGATATGAACTCAACGGTGTGGAGATTGATCGAAACAGAAACATTGGCATAACTAGCACACTCAAAAACTATGTAATAGTGTCACAGAAGCGTGATTCTGCGAAATGCCGGCTGGGATGCGCAGACTACTGCGGCCGGATATTTTAATTTCTGTGTACCGCTCTACTGCTGGGATTTTGCGACGATTACAAACGCGTGGTGATCAACGCTCGTTACGAGTTGATTTTAATACTAGCGCGTAACGATAACAATTGTCTGATGCGAGATCCGGCGACAGAATCAACGCTCGAATTATTTAAAGTACAGTGGCGAATGCCGCACGTGTTATTGAGCGAGATAAATAAGTAATCGATGCTACGCGCTTTGGAAAGCGGACGATATCTGAGCATGGCTTTTCGCTCGTGGGATCTGTACGAGTTTCCGCTCTTGCAGAGCACAACCAAACATTCGTAGGCCATCAAGACGACTACTCAGCTTGAGAAGCCACGCTACGTCATTTTCGCTATGCAAACAGGTCGAAAAAAACGTCATGTCTGAAGATATAAGTCGATTCGATGATTGCAAATTAACCAATGCGAAACTCTATCTGAATTCGGCATGTTATCCGTATAATGATTTGAATCTGGATTATGATAAAAACAGATGTGCGATTCTGTACGACTTATACGCGCGTTTCTGCAAGGGCTACTACGGATATGAGTATCTCGAGTCGAGTCTCATCTTTACGACTTTTTTACGTAATACATAATGGTCTGTTCGTGATCATCGATTGCTCTCGACAGAACGAATCGGTCAAGACTGGCAACGTGGACGTGCGATTAGACTTTGAATGTAAGGAGAACGTGTCCGCAAATACAACAGCCTATTGCCTCGTAATACACGATTGCGTGGTTCAGTATAATCCATTGACCAACGTTGTGCGCAAAATCACCTAAGCGCACTTCCGACATGATTTAAAATCTACGATACGTCACATTCGACCACAATTGGCCGCAATCTTCTCAACAACATGCTCGTGTCAACGTTCGTGAATCTGCAAGGATTCTTCGTTAACAATAAATTTATTGTGAAGGAAGTAGCAATGTTGAAACAGGGGACCGTTCTCACACATTACATTTTTACGAGTCCCGTGTCATGGAAATTTTTGAGACAAGATCCGACAAGTCTTGCGCTTCCTGATTGAGTGCTTATCACCATGGATTGCGGTGGGAGGACGAAATGGTACCCGTACAACGAGGCGAAACGCTTGACAGCTGTATTTGAACATGATGTTATCATGTACGTTAAACGAACGACACGAGAAACGAATGTGGCTGTGGAACTTACTTTTGGACGATGAGCGAGAACGCATATACATCGAGACTTTGGATGCAGAAGATATGGAATTTTTAACTAATCTGGATGTTGCTAATACTATGCGATGTGGACAACATATTAAGAATTGCGCGTTACAAAATGTATTGAAAATATATAACTGGTTGCAAAAGAATTTTTTTAATAAAAAATACGTTAACACGTATTTATTACATATTTCTTTTTTCCCTTCCTTTATAATACATGTATTATATGTATGAACAAATATGTATGAACGATGTAAGAACGTATAGGTATGAACGTATATGTATGAACGATGTATGTATGAATGTATGTATCCGAAACCGACGCTTCTGTTAAACACGTCGCGACATGATATGCAAATATAAGTAGTGTATAAGACTTTTTTTCATTCAATCATAAGTTTCAGTTACGAACGTTAAGACATGGATCGAGTAAAAGAATATATACATCGAAAATCGATCGAGCGAAAGTCCTTTGTCGTCAAGTCCGCCAAGTACACCGCCATCGAAGGAAAAAGCGAGATATTGGGAATGTTCTGGGGAAAAAGCATCGCCAACGTGCTCATCGTCATCATCATCATCATCATCATCATCAATCGGTGAGATTCTGGAGATCCGCTATGAGTATCCCGTTGAAGGGGTAGGTAATGTTTTTTGTTTATTCTATATATATATTTTTTTTAATTTATGCTTATAATGGTTTTTTTATTTTTCTTTTTTTCCAATACATTATGGTTGATAACCAAAAGGTTGTGCGATTACAATTGCTCAATAAAGTGAGTATCCTGATAATCCTTTGGTAAGTTCTGTTGAAATTTTAAAAATATAAATTATAGGATATTTTCTAATTATCTTTTTTTTAATTTACTTTGTTATACTTTTTTCCAGAGGACACATTGTAGCTACATTAGAATCAGAGGCTTTATGAATATACGAAACAGCCAAATGATACGCAGAGAGACTGTGGGATCGGGAGGAACGTGAGATTCTTGAGTTTGGTTGGATGAAGACTTGTACCTGGCCAAACTTTTCGGCTTCCGACCATACGAACCCGACTCGGAGCCGGAAGATTGGAATTGTAAATTTTATAAAATTTTATGTAGAAAATATTAATAAAATTAAAAAAAAGGAATACTTATATTTATATTTATATTTATATGTTTATATTATTGTTCATTTGTAGAAGGTAGCAGCGGTGACGGCGGCGATCGCGACGGCGGCGGGATGGCGGCAGCGAGGTGGCGGCAGCGGAGTGGCGGCAGAATGTGAGATGACGGTCCCCAGTAATATGTGATGTCACAACATGGCGGCATCACGTATCATTATAAACATCGATAGCGTCGGGGATTTCCCGCATCTTCCTCCTCCTTCCCCACGCCCTGCGCTTCCCTCTAGCCCCATGGGTTAGAACCCGCCTTGCTATACTACTACATGTCAATCAGTTACATTTATTCCATCGCATCATTGAGATTGCCGATGAAGTGGATGACCTTACACGAGTGCGTGTAAACACAATTGAACTCACATCTCATCGACAATCTCGATGATGTGATTGAGAAAGAGGAAGTGGAAGAGGAAGAGGAAGTGGAAGAGGAAGTGGAAGAAAAAGTAGAGAAAGTGGAAGAAAAGATAAAAGAAGAGAACACTTTGACAATCGGGTTGGAGGAGAAGGAAAAAAAGAGGAGGAAAAAAAGGAGGAGGAAAAAGGAGGAAAAGATAGAAGAGGAGAACGCCTTAGAGAATCTAGAGGATCCTTCACCTTCTCTTTCTCTGGAATATCCTGAAGAAGAGGAGATATTATTTGAAGGAGAAGAGGAGAACGTCTTAGAAGATCTAGAGGATTCTTTTCCTTCTTCTTCTCTGGAATATCTTGAAGAGGAGATATTATTTAAAATAATAAATCAACTTAATTTTATCTATCTTCTCGCCCTGATAATTGAGCAGGAGGATGAGGAGGAGGAAGAGGAAAAATTCAGCAGAGGAGGAGAAGGAGAAGAAGGAGGAGAAAAAGGAGGAGAAGAAAAAGGTAGAAGAGGAGAACGCCTTGACAATCGGGTTGGAAGAGGAAGAGGAAAAGGAGAAGAAAGAGGAAAAGAAGGAATATTGATGTGAAGGGTGTGGACAAGGTAAAAAAATATTAATGTGAAGGATGTGGACAAGGTAAAAAAAATATTTTATTATATATATTTTTTCTTTGTTCATTTTAAGTCAAAACTTGTTCATTTTATTATATATATTTATTATATATATTTATTATGTATTTATTATATATATTTTTTTCTTTTTTTTTTTAAAAACTTATTCGCGTTATAATATCGCGATTTTGGGACGTGGGGTCTGTGGCGGGGTGGCGGCAGGATGTGAGGTGACGGTCCCCAGTGATACGTGATGCCACAACATGGCGGCATTATAAACACCGATAGCGCCGGGGACTTCCCGCACCCTCCTCCTCCTTCCCCGCGCCTTCCCCCCCCCCCCCGCGTCTACGAATATCCCCCGCGCTCGCCTCTAGCCCCATGAATTAGAACCCGCCTTGTTATGCTACTCTCTCTATCTTTTTCTAATATGCGAGCATTTGTTTCCGATGCATTTTTGGGGAGAGCGGCGGCGGGCGGTGGGTGACGAAACAAATATGGAAATAGCGAAACGTCATCATGCGTATCATGTTTATGTAATTCGTCGACTGAAGTCGATACATAAATATATGGCCCTAGTTATCACTGTTTACGTAAACAGCGATCTTCCCCGCACCTACGAGTATTCCCCGCGCTCCGCTTTCTCTCGCCGATAAGTATCCCCGTGCTCCGCTTCCCCTCGCCTACGAGTACCCCGTGCTCCTCTCTAGCCTCATAGGTTAGAACTGGCCCTACCTTACTCCATTCGCTATGTGAACAATATCCTTCAAGTTTTGTCTCTGCAGCATCTATTAGCAGCCGAAATTTATATAATATATATAATCAGGACAATGCTCGACCCCATAGGTCAAATGTAATGCAGCGTTTTTTTGAGCGACATAACATCACATTGCTCCATCATTCTGTTAATAGCTCGGATTTGAATCCGATTGAACACATTTGGGACAAGATGAAACGATTAAGACGCCGCAAAGAACAGCTACGAAACTTGTATGAGTTGGGAAAAGCGCTTAGGCAGATTTGGAACGAAATTTCAATAACCTTGATCTAGAAATGCATAAACATACGATAACGATTACAAGCGGTTATTAATCAAAGAAGAGGAAACACAATATCGAATACATTCACATAGCCATAATGTTCATCTCATCACCTTACACACACGCGCACGCACGCACGATGTGCAAATTCCGACCAACAACTTCTACGTGGTGCACAATAAGTTACACTAATGTTAACGGTAACCGTTATTTATCAGAAAATGACAAAAGGCACTTCGAAAATCCCGATCAAAAAAAGACATCACATAATGATCCTTTAACTTCAGGAATAGAATAACTTTGTAAAAAATGATGAGATTTTTAAAAAAACATTTTAAAGATTGAAATCTCTACTTTCGAAATTGGTATTTCAATCTGACTGTTCTTTGATGGAGCTATACGGATACAAATGGATATTTGTCAAATCTAAAAAATACCATATAATTTTGTACGAACTTCAGAAAGAATGGTCTACGGCATGCAGTAAAAATCACACAAATATTGGGCGTTATTGAGTTATTGAACGTTAAAGCAAAAGTGACTTTTGCTGGAAACGTTCAATAACTCGATGAAAAAAAATCGTACAACATTCAATAAAAAACAAATTGAAGGTAAAGATTCACTTTTTCGACCGCTGCAAATCACATTTTGTAATTTTTACCTCATGCTATAGATCTTTGTAAAGTTGTAAAACATTTTTAAAAATTTGATGGATAAATTCGTTTAGATTCGTATAATTGCGTAAAGTATCAGTCATATTGAAAACATGATATACTAAAAAACAGTGAAAATAGTTCAATTTAATTCAATCTGAATACAAATCGATACATGTAATAAGAAATTATCAAACAACATCTCGTATAATTGCTTAAGTGGGAATTTATACAAAATGATATTGAATTCTGGCGAGGTATCTGTACTGAAAAATGATATTCATATTTCAGTACTGAACCAGTATCATGAAACTAATGATATACTATAGTACGAATCCAATATATGAATCAGTATTGAATAATCAGTATTGAATAATACAGATCCAGTACATGATGCCAGTAAACTTTCGATATCACATCTGTACTGAGATTGTCAAAACTAGTGTCGGGGGTCAGTATCGAAACTGTATACCGCCAGTATATTTGCAGTATCTGTATTGTAATTAGTAAAAGGAATATGTCAAGCGCTAGTACTGAGCCAGCGTATTGTTGGTAGATTATTGGTATCCATGTCCGTACTAAAATTGGGAAAGCTTATGTCGAGCAATACTCGACAGTACTAATCGAGTACACTGTCAGTAGATTGAAGTTGCCAAAACTAATATTGATACACATTGAACTATCAATCTTAACTTTAACCTTATTTTTTAATGCTGATCTAGTTATTGAAATATGAATCCTATTTTTCAATTAAGAAGACTAATAATTAGAAACATAGATATTAAAAAAAATAATTTTAAAAATTAATAGTAATAAAACAATACATACGCGCGCGCATACACACACAGAATCATTTGTTTGGACAGAAAACAGATCCGAATACATAATTGTGAATTTTTTATTATATTTTTATTATATTTATCTTAAATCAACAGTGCAGTCAAGATAGATACAGGTGTAAAATAATTTGTATAAACATAATAAAACAAAATAATTTGTATAAGCATTACAATCTCTCATAAATAAAAAGAAATATCGCAAGCTCGCGAATTTGTCCTTCAAAAATATACATGTATAAACATTTCTCACATGAAACTTTTAGTATATATTTATTTTTATATATTTTAGTAATACATTTTTAATAATCATGAGTTAAGTAATTTGTAATTTTACATATTCGGCTATTTCGAAAACATTCCTTGATCCATTCACATTTAACAGTTTTTATACCTGTTTTTTTTACATGCTTCTATTTTACTAACAGCGCTTGTCTCGTTATTTATTTCTACATTTAAAGATATGCATAACGGAATTATCAATTTCATTTTTAATTATGCCTCTCATGAATTTGAATTTATATCTTGCGGTACATGATTGATTCTCAAAGAATCCAATTATTCTTCGGAATAATGAATAAAGCGATGGATCCCTAAACAATACCATGTTCTTCTTCTTGCTCAATGATTAATTGATTTTTCTTGATAATTCGTAAAATTAGATTATTGCGATAATGCATATATATGTATAAATTATATATATATATATATATATATATATATATATGTGTGTGACGTGCGTTTTCCGTCCGTCACAAAAGTCGGAAGACCCGACCGAACAGTGCGACTCTGGCATCCTGAATCCTTCTACTTTTTAGAAGGCGGACGTATTTATGCACTCTTATACTTTATTTCGTCGATTTTATTTCGTTCTATTTGCGCGTCTCGCAGATTTTCTGCGGCGATTTATTGTTTCTTTTCATTATCGTATCGCGAGTTTGCAGGATGATTGGCGATTCCCTTGCGATCTTGGGAATTTTGCGTCATTTTACCGAGTATAGATGAAGAGAGAAAACGGCTGGGATTGAAAATCGGAAGAGGAATGATGGAGGACGGATTGGTCAGGATGCCCAGCATTCTACAGATCGGGTAGCACGCAGGTGATATCGCTTCGCATTTCGATATCTTTGATTTGCTTCGAAACATGTTTTATCTTCACACATTACAGGCATGGCGGTGGGGCCGCGAGGACAGCGGCCGGGGATGGCCACTCTACGTCCAAATGTCGGCGAGAGACCCTACAATGAAACTCGCGAAGCTCTCTCAGGACAGGTCGGCCCCCAGAGTTGGAAGCGGAGACAACGACTAGGGGGGGACACCGACATCGAAAGGCGAGTCTCCCGCGAATCTGAGAGAGGGCTTCCGCGGCAGCCCGATCGAATTCCGCGCGCTAGGCCGCAGGAGCGTAGATGATGGCTCACGCGATTCGTGGAGTTTGTAAGGCCTCGCACCAATTAGGCGCGATAAAGCGCGATGATAGCGATCACTCCCGGAAAGATCAGCGCCCGGTACTTGTGCTGTGGCGAGCGAGCGAGAAGCACGATCGAAGGACGCAGGACACTAAGAGTGCCCGGAATAGCGAACAGAAAGCCTGACGAGAGGACTACCGGGGTGAGACGAACGCAACAAGTTTGTAAAGTCGCCAATTTCCGTGTCCGGCGCGCGTAATTATCGTTCGTTAATTTATTGTCGTATAATTAATTGTCGTATTTTATGTGCGAAAGGTACGCGATATTGTCATGCGTCGAGTTTTGCGCGATATTTGTGTCTGAGCGTGCCGCCTCCCGCGACGACTCGTAAGATTTTCGGGAGAGTTACTTTCCGCGCATCCGCCTTAGCCACTGCCTGGTCATTTCGTGAAGTCTTGTCGGGTGCCGATTGCCTTGTATCAGAATTTTGTATCGTGATATCTGTACGTTCTCTGTCTATTTCCGGCATTTTGTAAAGTCGTTCGACGCCCCGCGGATGAGCATGAGATCACGCCGTGTTCGCGGATTGATTGCAACCGTCTTGTATCGTAGCGTCGGCCACTGCGATTTGCAAAAGTATTCTTACGTGGCGTGAGCTCGTGCCGTCGAGAGTTAGCGCAATTGATATGCCTTGTGTAGAGCATATCGGGGCATGTGCGAGGCTATAATAACACATTGCGATCGCATATTGTAGTAACCTAAATTGGATGATTATATATCCATTCTTGATAATATTATATTAAAAGTAACACTATTTGTTATTGTAATATTATTTGTATAAACATTAAAAAGTATTATAACAACATTTAATTTATAAAATTGCTACATCTGTTCAGTATAAGTATACGTTTAAAAACTGAAAACGATTTTGGCGCGCAGTTGTAGAACTGGATATATACTTGAAATCAAAATGTTTTTTTAGCATAAGACTTTTAGCAGCATAGATTGATAAGAACTTTTCGTTACTGGATTGTAAATTCAAATTACATTTAATTAAAATTAATTAATATTTGTAATATTGTAATTTTTATAATTTTTTAAAATTTAATTTTTATTAATATTTATAATATTTTAATAATATTTCATGGAAATATTAAGGAAATATTATATAATACCAAGAATTATATTAGTAGACATATAATCTCCATAGAATACTCTCCTAATAGCTCTATTAAAAAAATATTATATGATTTTCTCAAAATAAATCACTCATATTTCAAAATATTTAAAATATTAAATTTTTTTAGAATTTTGAATGGTGAAGTTACGTTATCTTCATCAAAGTAAAGAATTATGTCATTATAAAACAGATGAAGAAGTACATAATATGAATCTTACATCATCATCTTCATCAAATTTGGAATCATATTACCAGACAGAAGAAGAAAAAGAGGAAGAAGAAGAATATTGTATGAATATTATACGAAATGCGTTTGAAGAAAAAATACTAAACGCAAGTATTTCTTTTAAACAAAAAATACTTAATTAGCCATTAAAACATATTTCAAGTCTCAATAACAGAATGTTAACTAATGTATTTTAAAAATTGAATATAATGCGTTTCCATTAGCAGCTACAACATTTTTGCAAACTAAAAAAATCAAAGAATATTGTCAAGCCTATGTTAAGTGCTGATGAATTTTTTGATTCTAATATTTATTTTGATTTAGAAGTTCTTAAATTAATGATAAATCCTGAAATATATACGGAAAATATAATAAAAATTTTAGTTGATGGTGTAGAAATTTTTAAAAATTTCAAACAACAATTTTGGCCTATATTAATCATGTTACACAATAAAAAAATATATCGTCAAACTAGCCATATATCATGGGGAATTTAAACCAAAAATCACCAAATTTCTGGATGACTTTATTATAGAATTAAGCATAATGCCCAATAAAATTACATTGGCAGATAAAATGTACATATTAATATGGTACATACATATTAATTTGGTTAATAATTATGCAATTATTAGGTGTACAACTTTGTTTCCGCCGTTTTTTTTCCGAAATTCGAGGCTTTATTGTAAAAAACTGGTTATACATTTATGATTCAAAGTATTGTCCATCTCTGGCCACTATTTTCTTCCATCTTTCGGGTAGCGTACGAATCCCGCATCGAAAAAACTGGTCATCTTTTGAAGCTATCCACGAATCGATCCAATTTTTTACTTCTTCATAAGACCGGAAGTGCTGGTCAGCCAGGCCGTGTGCCATTGATCGAAACAAGTGATAATCAGAGGGAGCAACGTCTGGAGAA
>NW_012130104.1:1945315-1986029 GCF_000143395.1 Atta cephalotes | reverse complement strand
TAAATTCTATTAAATGTCAAATGTATTGTACTGTTAAACGAATGTGAGGAAGTAACATGTAAATTATTGATAAAAACTATAGATCTTTAAGATATCCTCGAATAGATACTTTGACTATTGTAAGTGCTGCAGAAAAAATTTTTAATTTTTTTCACATAAATAATAAATTATAATTCAAACGCATTTAATATAATGATTTCGAATATATTAAGAAATATACGTATAATTGAGAATTTATTTAAGAATTTTGATTCGCATAGTCGTGAAGTTGTTTGTATAAACATTTAATGTAACGGAGGATCATAAGTTTGTGATAATTAAATCAATTATAAGTGTATTTCCCTGATGAAAATGTAAAGTTTGTCGAAGCATCAAAGAAATGTGAACAAAGAATTTTAATGCTTCTTAAACACTTCGATTACATTGACTTTCCATTGACTCTTAGTGATTTTGAATATTCATACACGCTCCACGAAACTCTCCCCAAATGGTTCGTAAATATATCTGTCACATTTCTCGCATGTTTAAAAAATTTTTTTTATTAATGTCTTCTTTTTATTAACGTTTTCTCATATGCTCCTTAATACTACGCGAAGAATGCATGGAGCATACTGATATACTTCCTAAACACTTCATTCATTACTACTTCTTCGCTTCCTAAACGTTCGGTAAAAAATACACGGAGCATTTAAATTCGCTTTGTATACGCTTCCAGGATATAGAGATAAAAAAATTTATTTTAAAACGGAGCACTCGCGAACGAAGTGTTGAGTAATACTCATACACGGCACCGCCACCAGAGGGACTTAGCGAGACCTAACTTCTCGAATTAAAAAAATCGCACAGATTAGGATAAAAGATGTAATATTGAAAGATTTTTCAGTTGTATTCTAATGAAATAATTTTTTGAAGTGAGCCCTAAGGTTCCAAGAAGAAAGCACTTTTTTTTAGATATTTACCGAATAATGAAATATATTTAAAATATCATGAAATATATTATAATATCATTTGCTTATCAAGGACCTCGATTACATTTCATTCACGTTTGTCTAAAAACTCGACGATGCTCCGTTTATGTTCTCTAGATTGCCTAATCATGCTCCGTTTCAACGAACATTCTGTTCGAAGAACTTATCTATACTTTTATTTATGTTTCTTTAACATTTAATTGATGCTTTCCTTACATTCCATGTTCCAATTTTCATTTCTTATGGTTTCATTTACATTTCTGTTACTCCCTCCTTATAACTTCCTTTACACTCCAATTAACGCTTTATTGACACTCGCTTTACGTTTTATTTTTATCAGAGTTTTTAAAATAAAATTACATTATTATGAAAAAGTAATACATCTCTAAAAGCATAATATATTTATTAGGTATCATTTCACAAAAAGTATAACTTTTCAAGGCCAATAAGAATATTAATTTATGTTCGGTATCTCTATGATTCACGACGTCTAATTTTATATCGCCTAATCGCATTTATGAAAAATCGATGAATCCACGAGATATCGATTGCTAAATGATGCATGCGTCATGCGTAATCGATTAAAAAAATATCAGATCTCGGCAACAAAAAAAAAATAAACTGTTTTCGTCTTCTGCACGCGTCTCGTCTCGTGGAAATTTATCGCCGCGCTAAGATCCTTTTCGTATCCTCTGTGAAACACGTTCGCCCGCGTTCGAGGCATTTTTAATAAAAAATTTGGAAAGCAGAGAAGATTTCATTTTTCTCGACCGAGTGTCCTCGAAGTATTAATACCGCGGGAAATGCTCAGACGGTGATCGCCTGACCGCGCCATTACGATTTCTTCGTACGCTCAAGATCGCCAACAATTTATTATAATAATTTTATATATTTCCAACAAAGTAACAATAATTTAAAACTGAGTATATAAAGATATTATAATGTTAAAGAGATATCTATAAGTAATCATTTTTTAAATATATATTAAATAAACTTTTAGTACACATTGAGCAACAATATAATCCCCATTATTGATAATATTCTTCCATTTCTATGGAAAAATGCATAAATTTTCAATTTCACATTCACGAGGTGGCAATGCCTATTCGGTCTAAAAAAAATAACTTATAAGTATCCTTAATATATATATGTGATATAATACACATTTCATATAAATTTTATATAAAAATTATTAAACGTAACATATATTTTATCTCTAGATTCTACCCAGTGAGAAATAACAACAGAATCGATGTCGAATCAACGTCAATTCGATGTCATTTCATATTCAACTTCATATGTATATACCATAAGAAAAGACTTTCAAATGTATTCGAAAATTTTAACAAAATTAGAAATCGAATCAAAATTGAGCGTTTCATTTATTTTATATAATTTTGGAGCTGATTTGGAGCTGATTATATTGAAGTCCAGCAGTAGTCACCTAATATGTTTGCGTCCCTCTGATAATGTTTCTCAATTATGATATTCTCAAATCCTAGTATTCTTGATCATTTGTTGTACTCAAATTATTTGAAAAGAATTAGATGAATGAAAAAATTAAACATTTAGCGACAGATGTGCAATATGACCAATACTGTTTCATGATAATTTTTTCATAAATTCTATTTTAAGTATTACACTAACACGTTACTTTAAAATTTCGATTCGATTCTTTTTACAATAGATCTGAATTCAGCACTTCAAAATACATTAAAAAATTGTTTCCTCTTTGCTCTAAAAATTGTTCAAAATTTGCAAACTATATAATATTATTAAATTGCATTGTATAATATGCAAATCTTCTATTTCATTAAAAAAAATTTAAATCCGAAACTCTTAGAGAAGATAATGACGTATTATCAATAAGTTTTGAAGAGATTAAAACTTGTGCGGGCGGAACAATCTTATAAGTAAATTCCGAGTAATAACTGGAGAAACGAATTTCCTACCAAGAGCAGAAAAATCTCACCAATCCTCCTTTTCCAACTTAACACATCCCATCAAAGAACCACCTTCCAAAGAAGGTGTATAAACTGTGACACCGCGAGACTCGCTCTCTTATTTTGTGTCTTATTTTGCATTGCTCACTCAGTTATACTTGTCAGTCAGTCAGTCATTATCTTCTCAGTCAGTCAATTACGCACGGTTTCATCTCATACAATTCAGAAATCAAAAAATGCACAATTGAAGTTCTAAGATCTCACTGAATCCCACTGAGATCGGGCTAATCATCATTTCAAGAAGACAAAGGCAACAATCAGGAAACAAAACCCACCGAAACAGTAAGTCTCCTTTTTCTTTTATATTCTCCGCAAAACTCAATTTAATATAACTGACAAACATAGTGTTATGCTCAAGAACCAACCGTCCATACAAAGGTTGGTTCAGAATCGAGCTTATTTGGAAGACGTAGATTTCTGAATAAGGAATATCTAGAGAACAGGAACAACTCTCAGAATCCAGCAGACCGTGCTGAGGACGTTTGTTCATCTTCCACTGACTTCGCCAGCACCACCAGATCTACTGCAGCTTTCAGTTCAGTCGACGTAGCGGCTTCCTGATCACTTTTCCGCTCAGCTTCTCCACTTTCCTGTGTACCTAGTTCCCCTACGTTGTCAGGCGCTTTGACCTTGCAAATTTTCAGACATTCCCTCATCCACACCTGGTTCATCTGTTATCTCGATTCCAGTTTCCACTAGAGAAACTCCATCTCTGGCAAGTTCCACAGATAGCGTAGAGTTCCTAAAGGAAATTCCTCCTCCACTAAGATCCTACTTCCTCATACAAGAAAGTGACTCATTCGAGTCACTCATAAGACAATTCCCACGCTTTACCAATTTCTTCCTGAGGGCACCTTTAATCAGGCTCAATTATTTCGATCCTCACGAAATTAGACATTGTTATTACCAGCCAATCTCCTTATTCTCTCATTCCTGTGTTCCTTCCCCGATTGCGCCTATCCCTTCTTAGTTCCGGTGAAATTCTTTTACAACTTTTTTCCTTCATCCTCCGATATTATATGCGAGATTAAAAACCAGTTAGCACTGTTCGCCCTGTAATTTTATTTTCTGGCGATACTAATATGTACTAATTATAATAATTTCATTAATTTGTAACTTTTCTTTCAATTTGTAATTGTATTAATTTAAAACTTGTAATGCGTTTAATAAACTATAATAAATTAATAATGGAATACTAATAAATAATAATAGATTATTAACAATAAACAATGTTTAATAATCTTATATCTCTCTTTCTCTTAATTTAAAAAGATCATCGTTAATCTTGCTTTTTTAGAGATCGCACATGGTCTAGTCCCGAGTTTAAAAGAATTCAATTCCTTGACTCGAAAGTTGGAAACCGATGATTGCTCATTGAAAACAAGTGTTATAGCGTCCCTGCAAAACGTTGATCCATATTCCGAAGTGAGAAAAAAAAAGTTCGACTCGGGGTATTCGCCTCTATGCGGAGACAAGAGTCCAAGCGATCCTTCCTAATATTCCTCATTTTGATTCCTTCTCTCTCCAATCGAATTCTAAAACTTCCAAGAATTAAATATAACAACGTCATACATTTATTCCGTTAATAACACGAAAATAATGATATATTTTTTATGTCACTTTATGATATTGTGTGATAAGAAATATAAGAATTCATCATTTTTACGTTTAGACGTTAAAGAACTTATTATGGTTCTTAAAATGAAAATATGTCTTCTTTATCCCCTTCGCCACACCTTTTCCTGCTCTCAAAAACTCCTCACTTCTCAATTACTTGTTATTTTTCTATTTGATTACGCTGATGTCATCTACGTTCCTGCTCTTAATCAACATCTGCTAAATTGTGTATAGCATAAAATTCTTATCTTTGCTTCTCCTTGTGTTCGTAAATACGACTATATACCTCCGTATTACCAGAGATCTGGCTAAAATTTGATAACATTTTATTTTCCAGCTATGCTGTCTTGTATTTTCCCTCCTTCGCTCCTCTATATCTGCGTCATCTTCAATTGAACTTTGAATATCATTCCTCTTTTAACTCTCTTGTCACCAGAAACCACGATTACTTTATCTTTCTCCATATATCGGTTCACTAAGTTTCGTGCTGCTTTCTCTTATACCTCTGTCAAACATTTTAATTCCTTTCCTGATTCCTGAATAAAATCCTTTTCCTTCTTTCGTTCCGCTGCCTCGCGTTTCATAGGATCACTCACAGTATTCAAACGAGATTGATGTAATTGTTGTGTTTGCGGGTGTATGCGCGCACGCGTGTGTGTTTTGAGTTATTAGTTTACCTCTTATTGTTTTCTTATTCTAATTTTGTTACTGATAGACTTTGTAACAGCAATTTTGCTGATGCCTAATTATTTGCAAGCTATTATTGTATTTATGTTTATGTTAATTATGGTTTATTGTATCATTACTTTATGTCTATTACTCTGTTAATGTAGTCTTTTTCATATAGCTTTACAATAAATTAAATTAAATTAAATTACAAAAGTAATTAAATTTACTAGAATTTATAACTTCAGCACCTAGCAAATTTGTTCATTTTTGTAATTTTTATTTCGTCTAAAAAACTGTAAATAGATTTGTCGTAAGAATAATTAATTAATAATGTCAAATGGATGACATCTTGCTTACCATTAATAACACGAAAAAAATGACATATTTTTGATGTCAATTTATGACGTTATGTACCTGTAACAAATCCACGTCGTTTTTACGAACATCGTTTTAAATGTCACATTTATATAAAAATGACTAATTACGTTAAATAAACCTTGCTATCTGGGAAGAAGGCTCCAGCGTCTCTTTAAGTGACCAGGCCAGAAACCTATTCCTTGTAAAAAAATCTTATATGCTCACAAAATTACAAATCAAGTCTCGAATAATGGAACCCATGAAAAAATGATACGATAAAAATAAGGAAAAACGATTTTAAAAATCAAATGGATTACACTTATAAAGCTGGAATGTAACATCACGAAACGACAAAGACCAGGAAATCATTATTAAAATGATAACGCACAATATAGACATACGTATATGTGCACTCTCGGAAACGAAGAAGAAAGATAAACGGAATGCAAGATATCAAAACTATATTCTTTTTTACAGTAGGGTGGAGAATAACAATAGAGCTGTACCTGGCGTAGGAATACTGATTCACCAGAAGTTCAAAAACATAATAGACGAAGTAAAATATGCGAATAAGAACATAATAAGGATTGCGCTGAAAATCGGAAGAATACATTTCATAAGCTACAATTAGATGCCTATTATTACCAAATATTATGCAGTAAAAAATTTTGTTAAATTGACACATTTATATAATGTTAAATTTATAACATTTAACTGAAATTTTAGATATTATTTCTATATTTGCATATAGATTTAATAGATATAGATATTTACTGATACAAAGAGAAAGTAATACTAAATATCTATAAAGTAGAAGAGAATGAAAGAGAAATCATTTAATATTTCAGAATACATTTTCAATTTCAATTGAATAATTAAGACAAACAATTTTTACAATAGATGAACAATTATTTTGTTAAGTCAAAAACTGTCATCAGATAATAACCTCGGATATTTCAGTAAAAAAATTTATAGGGTGGAAACTATAAATTTCTCTACCGAGTAGAGAAACCTCTTACGGAACGGAATGCTAGTAAACTCTTTCTAATAAGAAATCCGTCTTTTTTCTTCTGATTCTGTGTACAGAATGCAACAATAAAAAACAATCTAACAACTTAATTTTAATCTTTTTATTTGTAACAATATGCGGATACAAATAAACCGAAAGAGGAGAGAAAAATCTTCTTTGAAGAACTCCAGGAAATCGTGAATTAGCTCCCAAATAAATGAGAAAATATTCATCATGGGTAACTTCAACTCGAGAATAGGAAATACCTCCATCCCAGGAATGTGATTTAACGAAGATACAATTAAAGATAACGGGGATATGCACATAGTTTTCTGCTCACAAAATGAACTAAAGATCACATCTTTTTTTTTTCTACTACCACAAGTGACACTATAAATATACATTCTCCAAGGTCGATCCTTCTCGAGGGATCAGAGATCATTGACTAGATAATATCTAATAAAAAGGTACACGCAAATCAAATCCTAGATATATGAATACTTGCATCGACCAATGTAAATACCAAATATAACTTGTGTTGTCTGCAAATATTTGAAGATATTGATAGTTAGCTCAGTGCTAAGCTATGGCGCGAGACACGAGATACGCCTCCTTTACGAGTTATGTCGAAGGTTATCGGAAACACAATAAGAGCTGAATCAAAATTATAAGTGTGCTCAATCGATTGCAACTGCTCGAAATATATAATAAAAGTGTTTTTATTTTTTTCTATACATACTCTACGGATTAAATAAGTAAGCTAATTTTAAGCTTTTAGACTCATACTCTAAATATAGAGAAAATAAACCTCTCTTATTTATTATATTATTAATTTATATTACTAATTTACTAATTTAATTTTAAAAATCTTTATCATTTACCCTCTTATTATTCTTTATTATATTTATTATTCTTTATTACATACATACTTCTTATTTTAACTCTAAATAAAACTCCATTTTTACAATTTTTATATTATAATTAAACATACATACAAATTTATATACAATTAATTCATAAACTAAATTTTCTTTCACATCATTAATTATATAATTAATGATATGCCTGACAAAAGGATTATTTTGATGAAATAAATTATGTATATATCTAAATATATACTTTCATTATTTAAAAATTTTTAACTTTTTAATTAATTTTTTATTCTATACTTAACAGAATTAAACTATTTCTAAAAATTTCAAAAATTTTTATGCATCTTCTCTTATATTAAAATATAATATTAATATATATATATATATATAATATTTTATATTATTTATTAAATTATATAAATAATTCTACTTCTCATTATTTTTTTATCCTATTTATTAATAAAATATAAATTATAATTTTTTATTTTAATATTAATTTTTTAAATTAAAAAATTAACTTTAATTTTTAATAATTATTTAATATTTTTTTAAATCAAATTTTAACTTACATAATTTTTTATTTATAATTATTTTTCCTTATCTTTCATTATTTATGCATGATTTAATAATTATTTGATTTTTCTTAGAAATTTCTAATTCTTTATTTATTTTTTACTTAATATATTTATAAATAATAAAAAAATTATTTTTTTATATTTTATTCAAATTATTTCATCCTTTTTAATAATTTTCTTCTATCTATCAATCTTATTATTATACTATCAATAATATTATTATATTATTATATTTAATAACTACATTTATTCTTTTTTTTTCCTTAATGATTAAACTCAGTATTCCATCTTTTTATTTTTGATTCCTCTTAATTTCAAAATTTTTACTTTTAAATATACTATTTATTCTCTCTACTATTCAAAAAAATTATTCCTTTTTATATAATGTCTTTAATTAAATTAAATAATTTTTTTATTATTTATCTTATCCTAATCCTTTGCTTAATCATCCCACCTTTTATATGTTTAAATATTATTAATTTTAAAATAATTATAACCTATTCTTCTATTAATCAATCAAGATGAATAATTTTAATAATTTATATAAAAATTTTTTTCTTGACTTATATATTTTTTTATTTTATTCATTTATCCTTTTATCTTTAATTTTTATTTTTTTATTATTTAAAATATTTAAAATTCTATTATACCCAATAATATTAATTTTAATCTAATATTTCTATTCATATTACTTAATATAACAAGAGATAGCGACACAAAGTTCCGAAATGCCACTTTTTCAGATTAAGATACGTCGTCATTGTCGACCGCATTTCAGTGATGCCAGACATGCCCCATACTCTCGCATACGCGTTGTTTACAGCTTAGCGCTCAGTATAGTCATTAGGTTAGATTAGATTAGGTTAAAGTAACGATGTAATGCCGTGTGGACCGCGAAGTCTGCGCGCCAAACCGGACAATTGGAAGTATGAAGAATCCCAAGAGGAAAATAAAAATGAGATTATGAGTATTTTAGGTCAGAAAAGGAATCACAAAGGAGTCACAAAAAAAGCCCAAAAAAGGTATGTATCCAAAAATTTAGAAGATCTTGGTTAGACGAAAATATCTTTAAAGGTTGGTTGGCAGAGAATGACAATAAAACTTGATATAAAATTTGTAATATTTCGCTTGTTATCGATATTATTTATCAAGGCATGCCGAATCAGCTTCTCTAGATAATGATAAATAGTATTCATGTAGAAATTGATACTTCACAATAAGAGGTATGTCTAATTTCTATATATTTATAATTCTATTTCTCTTTGGGGCGACTAAGGACGTCAGTTTCACGAACGGAGTAGATACTCTACTGGCGTTTTAAACTGCGCGCATGCGCGGGCATGTTTGGCATTTTTTACGCAAGGAGCACTAGTGATATACATGATCAGCGAGCGTTGCGATCTGAAGAACATTTGGAGACACGACAGTGTCGCAGCATAGCGTGAGTCTGTACTACGATAAGTATTTCGGTCTGTTTTTTCAAAACAGGATCGGTAAAATCAGTATAATAATAAAACACATTGGTAATTGCTAAAAATTAAGAAATATAATTTAAATATAATTTAAAAAGCGATTTATTCGATCTCGACCTCCATTTGTTTATAACTTAATATTTAACAAAAAGAGATTAAATAGAAATGAAATTCTTCGCTGGTTTGTTAATTAAGCTAAGAAATAATAATAAAAAACCGATTTATCTCTATTTATTTATAATTAATATTTAACAAAAGTTATAAACAAATGGAGATCGAAGTCTAATAAATCGCTTAGTCATTATCATTTCTTAACTTGGTTAACAATAGTATTTACTGCGTTGATGATACTATTTTACTTATTCCATTGGTTACTGGCACTGTGATTGTTCAGTTAATTCTTTATTCAATATTTAATTTAAGACATAAATTATGAAGATTAGAAAGAGAAACTGTAATTGTAAAATGCATTATAAAGTATTGTATGTCAGAAAGATTAAGAATTCACGGTTTCACCAACGCCGATCAAGGCACCAACGCCAATTAACTTCGGTCATTGACTAACCTCAATCGCGTTTGTTGTTTAGTAGAATCGATCAATTGCGGTTAACAGTTAATCACTATTAAGCTTGATCAGTGGTAAACCTCTAGAAATCGATCCGAGATCTCGAACAGAGAAGTAATTAATAAGTCTTGTTTGATCACATGACCATTGTAATTGGTCAATTCTTTCTTCATCCGAGGTCTCGAAATTTTGAACGCAAGATTATAGACAGATTTAGAGAGAGATACTGTCCAACTGAGCACACCATGGCCGATATTCATAGACGGATCTTATATTTAATTTTAAATATAGTTTTAAGATGTCATGAATCAATTAGAAGGCTGCATTAGCAACTTAAGACATTACTTAAAGCCGGTTCTACATTAGTAGAGCAAGTTTGTTACAACAGCCAATCTTTGGATCTTGAAATCAATATTTCATATTGTCACAACGAATTGCGATCAGCTTGCAACTAATATAGAACCGAATCAAAACGGTTAAAATAAGAATCGATTATGAACCGGTCCATAAGAAAGTGGCAAATTGCATTACAATTGAATGACAGCATCCAATCAGGACGGGGATCACATGATTAGTTTTTTCCAATCTCTTCCACTTCCGTGCCTATAGAGCTTTGATGACCGCGTTCAATTAGAGAATCAGAGGAAACGGATCACGTGATGCAGTTTGCTACTTTCTCCCTTTGAGATTCTCTAGTCGCCATTCTCTTTACTTCTCTCCGACCTCTCGTGTTTCTCGCGGGAAATAAATTTTTGGATTTTGGAAAGTGGACCGACTTCAAACGCGCATTTACAATAATTTACAATAATAAGTATAGTATATTATATTTAGAGACGATAATGGCTCGGCGTGTTATTTTTCGCCGCATAAGCGACATTTTGATCCTCTGGCTGGAGTTGCCGCCATTATTACCATTACCAATGGTGAGATATCAATTTGTTAAACTGTTAAATCAGTTAATTAATCAGTTAAGCTACGGGGCCAAAAGAAGAAAAAATTCTGATGAACTTGCAGTGGTACTACAAGTTAACCAAGAAATGTATATATTTATATTTTTCTCGAAAAGTATTATATTTCGTTCAATCAATAATAGTTAATATTTTATTTTCTTTATAAAACGATTATATATTTCTTTATAAAACGATTTATTTTCTTTATAAAATAAATAATTAATATAATAGTTAATATTTTTTTTCTTTATAAAACGCATAATTGGCTGAATTGGCCTCAAAAGCGAAGGTTGCTGCTGCAAAGCAGCCTATGGAGAAAGCTCCATCTTTGGGATTTTCCAAACCGCCGGCATACAAATATTACATAGTTCAGATTTATCAGATGGACATTGAGTGTGTAGCTTTTATGATACGAAAAATATATTCATGTATAAAATGATTTATATAAAACATTGCATAAACAACATGAATTATTTTTAAAAAGATTATTTCTAACATATGAATTTAATAAAAATCCTATTCAATTTCCTAAGGTGCAATGTCAACCGAATGGTGATTGCAGTGTTTTTGTCATAGCTTTTGCGATGTCATTATTATTTAATCTTAAATCTGACAAAATTAGATCATAAGTTAATGCGTTTACATTTGATAAAAATTCTTGAAATAAATATAATTGAGCATTTTCCTCAAGATCCACAATATGTTATTTCTCAAAAAATATTTCCAATAGAAGTAATAGCAAAAGAAGCTAAAGAGCTTCGGATAAGCATTAACAATTAATAAAATCTCGTGATAATTGTGTTGTAAAAATGCCTTAAAATGTTACGGAAAAAATGCAATTATCGCAAAGCACTTCAAACGAAGTACAAATTATACAAAACACTTCGAAAAAAATTGTGAATTAGTCAACAATACTCAAATTGAACAAAATAACAATAAACATTTTGAAAACTTATATGAAAAGGATTTAAAAAGTAATGATACACAATTAAGGCAAAGCGCTTCGTGGAAAATGATAATAAAAGAACTAGTTATACACATTAATACTCTTACTGAGCAAATAATTATATATGCAATAACAAATATTTTGAAAATGTTATATCAAAAATAATCCCAATAAAAAGAATCACTTAGACGAACAGAATTTAAAAAATATACATGCTAAAAGACGTTGCCAATGCAAAGATAATGTAGAAGATAATCGTCTCAAAAAACAAAATTCACAAAATAATCGCAATAAATAAATGCAGCGATATAGAAGAGATTTAGAAATTCGTGCTAAAAAACGTTCTCAATATGAGGTTGATTTAGAAAATTATCGCACTAAAAAAACGAATGCGTTATTCAAAAAATGTTCAGTACAAACAAGATAAACAAAAATTTTATAATGATCATAAGTAGTTGTAATAAGCGATATTATGAAAAAAGAATTTGAAACCTAGTCTTGTAAAAAAAATTGTAATGCTAAAAATATTATTGGAATATAAAAAAAATTTGGTCATGAAATTACATAAAATATTATAATCCCGTGGCAATAAAAAATATTTTTAACAAACTAGATATCAAAAATCACATTGAAAATGATTGAAAGTCGAAAAAATTGTATGTCGTTGTAAATTCGAGACATTCGTGATATGTATAAAACATTAGTTTTGCTTAAAAAGAAATCAGAAGTGAGTCTTGCCTCCAAATGTAAAACAATTGATGAAAAATTACATTCTCTTTGTGGCATATCGAGCATACAGTCCGATTTCATCCAAAAATTATTTTATTGATATCATATCGTAACATTTCTTCATTACATTTCTTTAATAATAAATGTGGAAGGTCAAATTACAAACATATTATCTTTGATAGAAGCATAAGCAAAAAAATGGTTATGCAATGATAACTTATATAAAATTAATTCATTTCTAATTAATTATTATGAAAACGTTCTTCAAACGATAAGTACATGTATCTTTAAAAAAAATATCAGAATTGTTACAAAAGATGTATAAATGTACAATAAAAACAAATTCGAATACGAAATTGGGTCATATTTGTTACATTGATGTAACTATTTATAAAGCGATGTCTATTTTCATTTATTTATTATCACCTCATTTTCCAAAGGTAGATATATTAAATATTGATTTTTTATCAACTGACAAATTTTTATCGCAAAATGTTAGATTTAGAAACATTAAACAAAATTATAACTTTGCAAAAGAAAAAGCAAATCGTGCGTACAGACATGAGCAAACTTATACTAGTATGAGTGAGAAAATTTTTTCTAAATTTAAAGAAGCATTTATATCAAACGTTCCATAGGCACTCCTCGATATGCTTGTGTATGTGAGACTTTGTTATAAAAAAAATGTGTCAATTTAATAAATTTAAAGTAAAAATAGATGGATCTCCATTTTTAAAAGATTTAATGACGTAGAATAGAAAAACATAATATTCAATCACAGTATATTTCAAAGAACTAAGGCATTTCGAACTATTGTTAAGAACTGTTATTAATAAAAAATTGCCCTAAAGGTAAATAGTACAAAAAGCAAAAGGTAGAACATTTTATTTACCACTTCCTCTACAAGAAACATTGAACAAATTGTGTAAAAATACCGATCCAATAAATAAAAATCATGAAATTATTTTAGTTAGAGATGTTTCGACAAATTCCAAAATTATTTGGGAAGACATGGTAGATAAAAAAAGTATATAATGCTTTAATATGATTAAAACGTAACAATCCTTTTTATAAACATATTATATTGCTAAATATTACTGAATTACACTTGGAGGAATTAAATTCAGAATTTATAATATAAGACATAGAAAAATGATAAAGAACCTGTTATGTATGACATGAAATGATGGCCTGCGTCTAAAAATTGAAATGCAAGAAACAGAAAATAACGAAGTAGTCTTAAACAATAATGATAATGAAATCAGGCTATGTTAATTCATATTGATGAGAATGATGATGATAATTATTATGATCAATATACTATTTATCTTTTGTGAAAAGTCATCATGAGAAAAGTCACATAAAAGTGCTACCGCTTTATATCAAATGTTAAAAATTCAGGCATTGTTTTTGGACAATCGTGAAAAAGATTTAGATTTCTATTTTCTATTGTGTTTTCCAGACTTGTATCCTTTATTAATAGACGACATGAATCTAAGCCGGTAAAACTTTATGATCATGAATTTATTAAATGTCGTTTGAAATCTAAATCCATCCATAATACAAATTGAATCAACAATATTTATTTTATTTGTTAAATAATGCGAATATTCGTCAATTAAGTTGTGATATATTATCATTTCAATCATCAAATTGAATGTAATTAAATTGAAAAATCGTTATACAGCTAAAAAATATTTAGAAAATTGCACAAAGAGTTAGAATTAGAATTGGATTTGAATATATTTTTTTTCACTCTGAGAAATACGGAACAATACTAGCGACCAAGTGATTTAGAATATAAAATTATGGACCTGCAACATTTTTTTATAACATTCAGTCCTGAATGTGAGGTGACTTAGGTGAATGTATTCGTCAAGTAAATGGATGGTCTAATGATTCTTCTTTATCCATTAATGTTTTTATTGCTAGAGATTCTGTATCGAGATTTCTCGATAATAAGTTTCAGGCGATTGATTTTATCTGTTCCAAAGATCACCTGATTGGAGAAGTAATACATTATGTTTATGTTATATAATAATTTTTGGCTCGTAGTCCTCTTTTTTCTTTGTTTTATGAAAACTTAATTTATAACTTTATTATATTAAGTAATACTATAGAATTTATTATTTTGTGCAATTTTTTATATAAAGTAAAAAAGTTTTATTAATTTTAAGTTATTTGGGAAAATATTTTATACATATATACTTTATATTATATAACTTTATAAAAGATGTTAAAATGGAAAAGTTACGTTTACCAAAGTATATTCTTATTGAGATTAAAAAGTTATGTTTTTACTATGATTATATTATTTTTAAATAATTATATTATAAAATTTATGATTATGCTTTCATTCAAGTCTAGAATTATAAAAATACATACATTTTGAAAATTGATCAATAATAAATGTATTATCATTATGTAAATAAAGATATATAAATATAATTATATAGAGAATCCAGTTATTCAATAGACATTTTTGTTGAATCCAAATGTATATCTACTGAAATCTATGTATTCTTTTAAAAGAAAAACTTGTATACTGTCATTTACTAGTATGCATCGGTTATTATTGAAACTTATCGATCATTCATTAGTGTTTCTTGTGGTTTTTCATTTTTTAAATTAAAACTATCATTTTTGTCTTATTTTTTGAAGATAACATGATATTTTTAAACAATGAACTATTACCTTTGAGTGATTTATCTTTTCTCTTTTATACACGCACTATAATTCATAGTTTATATCATGAATTTTTTATTTGTTCATTGACTAGTGTAATGATTACGTAAACATAAATGAAGATATATCAGATCTCGAAATTTTTACGAAATTTGCGGAATTCCATGGAATGGATTAAAAATTGTACGCAAATTTACATTATTTGAAAGTGAATCTTTACCTTTAATTTGTTTTTTTACGAAGTTTCATACGATTTTTTTTCATCAAGTTATTCAAAAATGACCCTTTTGCTTCAACATTAAATAACTCGATAACCACAAGTACCGTTTGAACAGTACTTGCGGTACAGTATTTACTTTAGTTTAAACTTACTTTAGTTTAAATTAACTGAAGTTATCATTCAAAAAAACTCGTAACAATGCGATTGAATGAAATTCAGTGTACACAAATTATTGCTCTTCTGATTGAAGAAAGATTGATCCAGAATCATATTGCAAGAAGAATAAGTGTTAATCGGTCCTCCATCGATCGAGTTTACGCTTGTTACCAACAGATTTTGAAAGATTTTGTCGAAGGAGCAGACAAGGTCGAAGTAACATTAGATCGAACATCGAAGATCGCAACATCGTCAATGTAATAATCCAACAATGATTGTGATACAATGATACAAATTGTAAGCGAAATTCGTCCACACCGATGAATCAGCGTTCAAACGATCAGCAGACGTTTACACGAAAGAGGCTTGAGATCGGACTTGTACTCGAGCGCCAATGTTATCTGTGGCTCAACTTGCCCGTTTAGAATATGCTTATATTCATCAAAATTGGACTGCAAGACAGTAGAGCAATGTATTATTCACTGATGAATGGTTTTGCCTCTTTAGTTTTGATGCAAGAATTCGTGTTTGGCGTCATCATGAGTATTGTTATGAACAAAATTGTATTGAGTCTGTCCCAACGTTTGGTGATGATTCCATTATGGTATGGAATAGAATATCAACATATAAACAAACAAACCTCGTCATCTTACTACCTCCTGGAATGACAGCTGTACGCTACATCATTTTGACATCAAATGACATTAGCTTACTACCAGAGTATGTGGAGGAAATTTTGCATCTTCATGTTATTCCGATGCGTCATCAAGTGGGATGCAATTTCATTCTAATGCAGAATGCTCGACTACATACCGCTAGGATAGTCCTTAAAGTTCCTCGAAGAAAACAACATCGAGGTGCTATCACATCTATCGATGAGCGTAGATATTTAAATCCCATCGAACATGTATGGGACATGATGGGAAGAAGGATATGCAATTTGGAAAGACTGCTAACGAATCTCCAAGAAGCAGCATTGCATCGAATATAGTGGAAAATACTTGAAGCCGCAATTAAATCTTGCATCAATGCATGAGCAGTTGCAAG
This sequence comes from Atta cephalotes, assembly GCF_000143395.1. NCBI lineage: Eukaryota > Metazoa > Arthropoda > Insecta > Hymenoptera > Formicidae > Atta > Atta cephalotes. The sequence continues at coordinate 1,969,189 of NW_012130104.1, read as the reverse complement.
AAATCATTCGAAGACGAGACGGGAATATCAGATTTTGAAGTGTAAATGTCACATACGCACGCACGCACGAGATTTGCTCTTTCGAATGGTGTAAATCATATACAATTTTTAGTCCCCTCCGTAAAATTCCTCAAATTTCATAAAAAATTTTGAGATGATATATCTTCATTTATGTTTATGTAACTTCATAAAATCTCCATGAGATCGTCTTTTAAAGTAGCGATCTGAAAAATAGAGGTTTCAAGCTGTAAAATGCTTTTTTAAACATCTCGATACGACGATTTTTGATGAAATTATTCTATCTTGAAATTTGCCTATTTTTGCAAAGTGAAATAGATGTTGCGTTAATTTTGTTGGGCAGTGTATTTTGAATGGTATCGCGAATCATAAAAAAGCAACATTAATAAATATTCTCATGTAAATAACGTAATTTATGCGATTTCTGTTTTCACAATTAGTATAGTTTGCGTAATTAATAATTTAATTAATTTTTCATTTTCGTGCATCTTTTGTACGATAGAAAATTAAGCGTAACTTTAAAACTATTTATTGATAATAAAAGAAATCTTTATTTTTTTATTAATTTGTAGCTGATTGACTCCAGCCATTGACTCTAATCATCTTATAGACATCATAATAAAAAATTCAGCTCTTTTATCTTTTCTGCTCTGAATTTCGCAATGATGACCAATTGATGTGTTTTTGATATTCACTTCTAAAAGTCAACTGATAATTGCATAGCTATCGATAATATAGATAATAGCTGTATATTACATTTTTCAGATATTTTCCCTCTCACGGGTACATTTTAACGTGGTGAGAGAGCTCAGTACCCAGAGGATATACATGAAAAGAACGGTTTTCCTTAAGTATCTAAAAATTATCGAATCTATCTGAAGGATATCTAAGTAAATTTTTAGATACTTCAGTAAAATCGTTGTCTGTGTAAAAATCCAACGATGGAGAAGTTAACGTACCTCCGTCGCCGACTAAATTGAAAGTGAGCGAACCACAGCCGATTCATCGTGTCGCGCGTTTGCTTCGGGAGTGCTGTTGAAGTTATCGGACTAATGGACAACATAAAACTCATTCGATAGAATTTTAATTATAATTGATTATAATTAGTCCGCGCGCAATCGTAGTGTATTATTTGCGAGTATCTTGTGCGAGAGGATGTCAACCCAATTCTGTAAAGAGGACAAGTCTAAAAAAAAGCATTGGGCACAGGTGGCGGAACAATTTTGCTGATATTGTCTCTGAACATCTGAGAGATGACTCGTTTTTCCCTCTCATCGAATTGTCTAAGATTAGACGACTTTTTTATATTGACACACTCATAAGAAATAATTACGATATCTATAACATACAAATTACTAAAGGAATTCACTGTTAACAACACTCTGATTAATATTTACTACATATTGAGCGATATTATTGATAACTTTAATACTGCGAATTATAATTTTATGTAACTTCACTAAAAAAAATGCGTGTAATTTTATATGAAAATTACATGTTTATAACTGGAAAATTACCTAAATATGATTAGAAATTTCTTTTTCTAGATTTTTTAAAGTAAAAATATATATTAATGGTAAAATATATGTGAATGTACTATTTTTATGTAAAAATAACTTGTAGTTTTAATTTTCAGCGGTACTTTTACAATGCATAAACGGAAAAAAACAGTTTCATGCGAAAAAAAAGTAAAATTTTACATTTATTCTGTAATTTTACATTTATTGTGTGATCATTGTAGCCAATCAGAATCTGTACTCGGTGCGAGCGTACCGAGAAAAACGTCACCGCGCACCGCGCCGTCTATTGTTCGTGCAGCTTGTTAATGTCAGTCATGCCAAGTCCCTACATAAGAACTGTGATACACGCTTTTTACTGTTTTGCTGATGCAAGTTGTATCTAAATTTGAGTAGTAGTGTTAGCCGTTAGAATGAAGGATCCTGAATTGTATAATATCCCGATTGATTCTTTTATTTTTTTTCCATCCTTGTATGTTATAAAGGGAAGGTTATTTAATATTGTAGTTTAATAGTGTTCATACTCATACAATGAGGTGGTTATTTTATTCAATTTGCAATTTAAAATTATCTGATATAAAAGCTTAAATGATAACAGCCACCAGTTTTTTCACCGCTAAATTTGTAGAAGATTTCATTGTGCACATCCCGGTTGTTCTTTGATCTTTAATAGATAGTCAAATTTCAGGGCACATTTAGTGAGATGTAAACATATAGATAATAATTTGGTATCTAATATATTTTTCTCATGTAATATTTGCAGTTTATAAAACTAAAATTATAACTTTATTTTATCAACATATCAGAGATAGAATACCTTTAAATTGCTCATTTATGAAACCCTAAAATAGAAAAATCATTTTCTAGATATGAAATGTACTCATTTTATAAGAAGGCATTCATAAGTTAATGTTCAAGTTCTTCTTCAAGAAACTTCAATGGAAAATAATATTAATCTAACAAATACAACAAAATATTATTGAAGAGAGTTACAGAACAGTTGCCTTGTGATAATGGAAATATCTGCTTGAAACTATTAACTTCTTTGTATTTAAAGTTAGAATCAAAACATTTTCTGCCTAATAAATCTTTACAGCCATAATAGATAGTTTACTTGATATTAATCTAATTAATACAAATTTTATTACTTTAAAAGCACATGAGCAAAATATCATACTAATGGAAGAATTTTTAAATACTAATAATATTATTAATATATTATTATAATTAAATTATTAATAAAAAAAATGATAAATTGAGAATCAAATTTTTTCGACATAAATATTATAAAAAATTTTTTTACTACGTGAATCCAGTATGTCATTTTATAAGTAATTCTTCTTCAAAATTTTTCTACATTTCTATTATTTATATATATTATATAGATATATTATACGTTAATAATTTCATTTCAAGACCAAAGTTTTTCAGATAACTTTTATAAAAATCACACGTTGATGGCATTTATCAAGATATAACTGATGGTTGCTGTTGTTGCAAAAATGAATTTTTAATAAATAATAATTAATAAATAAATAATAATAATAATTATACAATAAAGCTTATTTTGTACCAAAATTCCTTTGAAATCTGCAATCCTTTAGGTGTTTCTCGAAAAAAGCATAAAGTTGTAGAAGTGTATATGACAATAGCTAATTTACTACCTTGGCTAAGAACTGATATTCATCACATTCTCGTAGCTCTCTTATTTACGATAAGGATATTAAAAAATATGGTTTTAATAATGCTTTCAAAGTAGAAGATAATAAGTAATAGTAGAAGATCTAAAAATTTTAGAAATGAAAGGAATAATTGTTAACAATACGATAATCAAAAGCACAATAATAGCTTTCGTTGGCGATAATTTAGGAAGTCATTAAACTGTAGTTTTAACGAGAATTTCAACATTGCTGAATTTTTACCGGTATTTTATGCAAATAATTTTACAAATAATTCAAATTTTATGTAATTTGTAAATTTAATATGAGAAATTCAGAATTACATTCTTTTGATGTTAATATGATGCATACTACTAATGAATCTTACAGAAGTGAAATCAGAATCAATTTTAAATTCTTTGTCATATTTTCATACAGCTAATCCTGGCTTACCTCCATATGTTTGATGTCTTGCTCATATGTTTGAAGGAATAATACAGAAAGATTTAATTATTTTAAATAAATTCAATAAACTAAATTTTATTTTTTTTTAATCATTAAACTTAAAAATTCGGACTTTACGATTTACTAATAAGCCTCAGTTTTACGGAATTGAAAAAAAGGTGATAAACTTCTTGAAATATAACCAAAATATGTGGCTTCTGCTGATACTTCCATTTGCTTTTGTAAACGATATAAATAATGCGAAAAAAGACAATGATTTGTGGGAAATGATGCTATGTTTGCGAAGAATTATGCTTATTTTGGTTTTAAAATTACCATCAACCAAATAGAAATTTTGAATAACTTGATAATTGAATGTATTTATATTCAAGAATTATTTCCGGAGGTGTCAATAAAGCCCAAACATCATTATTCATTGCATTATGCATATCTGATAAAACTATTTGGACCTATAATATTAGATAACTTTGGACTCTTCGCTTTGAGAGCAAGCATATTTTAATATTTTAAACAAATAATAAAATATTTATCTTGTTTTAAAAACATTTTACTTTCTTTGTTACAAAATATCATTGTTAAATGCATTTAACTTATCACAAGATTTTTAATCATAATTTTATAATGATATTGGTGACAAATACAATATTAGTAATTATTGCCCTTTAATGAAATTAATGAAATTATAAAATCAAATATAAGCTCTAACAAAAAAATTTATATAAGTAAGGACGTAATTCGTATTTTCCCAAAAAAAAAGATATCTACAAATTTTTCATCATATCTCATGTTAAGGCAGTCTCTGAAAATTTTAGACCTATCGCCTTTGTTCCGGAATAATCATTGATTTGAATGTATTCTCGGCAACGGTGAATAAACTGACGCTCATCATCATAGAGCCGTCATCATTCAAAACATGCGTATATCTCGTTCTAATCACACTATTTATTTCAGATGGCACGCGATCCCCCCTCCCCCCCTCGTGCGCGACACTCGAAAAGGTGACGATCGCGCACACATTCCGCGTGCGAGAAATCAATCTGCTCGATTAATATGAATCATCTTTCGTTGTAACGCTTCTTATCCTGAAACCGAAGTACGAACCACCCCGATGTTCTGTCACGTATTACTACTGCATTTTGTTACCTAACATTCTCGGTATACACACACCGCGAGCAGGCAGTAGTGTGCGCGAATTGCCTGAGTTCCGACGAGATTTGCCAACTACCACGCGCAATATATTTTCTTCCAAACTGTAAGAAACTACTCGACGTCGACAAGTGCGAATTATCGGTGCACGCATCTTAACGAATGCACAAGTTATCGATCCACAAGCTTCGCTTATCGTCTGCTTTGAATACATCTTAAATTTGACTCAGCAATAAAGGTTCGAATCATTACAACAAAGAGAGTCATTGTTATTACACGTACGCCTTGGCGTACAAGTCTTCCAGACAAAGTGACACCGTCACAAACACACAACAGCCTTAAAAATGAGTTCTAAGTTAGCTTATACAATTCCGAATATGTTAAATAAGTATGTAAAAAGGGGTAAAAACCAATTGGACGTTTTATCAAATCAAAGAGTGATTTACAAAATATTTTGTGAGAATTGTGAGGCCAGTTATGTGGCCAGTAACGTTTCGTAGTATAAATTACAGAATTACAGAATTGCATGTTTGAAGAAAGATGCATTTGGAAATTATTGTTTAGATAGATTTAAACTTTCACATATTTTAATAGTTTCAAATAACGAAATATTTTTCATTGGAAAATCGTTCAACATTGTTTATAATAATGATTTAAGATTATATGTGAGGAATAATATTAATGAAATTGAAGGTACATTCGTTTTTAATTTCACATTTCTTTTAATGATATAATTTATCATAAAACTGTTTTAAAATTTCACAGACAAAATATTATTATTATTATTTTAAGTCTTCTTCTTATGAACATTTCTAATTTTTCTTTTTGACTTGAAATTTTTTTTTTAATTTATTATACATCCGAGTTATATATTTATGCAATTTAAAAAAATTAATGAATTAATTTTTCATATTAAAATTTTTGATGAAAGATTCTTCTGTTTGTCTCATGAATGATATACACTAATATATCTGTTTTTTCTTACAAATTTACTTCTTACTATTTTCAATAATATTTTTTCTGTATATAATATTAGATATTAAATTAAGTATTTCCATATTATCTTTTATCCTGAAACTATTTTTTATCTTGAATATAATTGCGTTTTCTGATATCTGTCCAGAAAATACCTTCTTTTAAAGTATGGAATGTGAACAATTAAAAATATTCCATCTTTATCAAGAACATGAAGGGATTTATCAAACTCTTATCAGCAAATATCATTGATATTATATTATTAGATTTAAATTATTGAATAACAAAATAATAAATAACTATCGAGAGAAATATATATCATTTTACTGTCATTCTATTTATCCATTATAGTTTTTCTGCAATTATAAAACAGAGCGCGCGGCACAATTCAAAGAATCATATCATTTTTCGTTTGTAAATATTGATATAAGCTTTTTTTACATTCTAGCATCGCAAAAATTTCAAATAAAAAAGGCACAGTAATTAGTTTTAGAAAGTGATGGAACAATTGTGGATGAAAATGAATCTCTTATTTTTTATGAAAAAGAGATATTTATTCTCTTATCGGAGAGTGAAATATGGACACCAACATTCCATCCAGTAGAAACACCTGCATCATCGGAACAGTACTGTGGAAACTTATATTGAAAACGAAAATGATGAGCTACTTCAGGAAAAAAATCCCATTGATTGTTCTTACAAACTCGCAATCATCAAGTGAATTACAATCAACAAATTACAAAATTATCTGGAAAAATGTCAATGCAAAATATGCCATTTCACAAATTTTCCGATGATATGACAAAAGCTGAAAAACCAATATCTTTAGATATTTTAAAAACTAATGGCAAAGTTGTTCAGACATGGCTTGAACGACGTAGGCATAACCAAACTCAAATTGTACATATCATTGTGGATGAAATGCATTATATTAAGATTAAAATTCTGTTAAATGCTTTTAAAAGTATAGCTTATATAAGTTAAGTGATATCCAATGTTTAAAAACATTGATTCTGACAACGAAATTATCGAAGATGGATGCTTTACTTTAACAATGAAACTCATGGAACGTAACAATTATTTATAATTATTATTAAATAGGCCATTTAAACGAAAATCTATCACAGCTGAAAAAATTCCAGGAAAAAAGTCAAAAAAGATAGCTAACATTACAAGCGGTTGTTCTAATTGAGATCTAATAGAAACCTAATGACGAAAATTTGGATCAAGAAAATTTAAAATATTCCTCGAATGCTATAAATAAAACAGACGAAAATTTTCATCAATATTTGGAAGATTCCTATTCAAGATTCAGGCATAAGGATGGCAATAAATAATAATGAATCTTTGAAAGATATTTTAAATCAATGGCAGTTTTACAGAAATCAAAAAGTGCTTTCTATTGACACTTCCAAAATCTAACCAAAGTGGATTTAATAATGATAGGAATTAAAATCAATTCCAAGGCTAACAAAATAATTGAATTTGGAATATAAAATAATATTTAAATTATATACTCTGAAGATAACATTGAACCTGGATTTGCAGTTCTACAAATATTTTCCAAATACTTCAAAGAAGATATAGGAAAATTTATTTTTGAAGTAAAAGTATGTCCCAATTTAAATGGTTTATAAATAGCTTCATTTATCAATTTTGTCAATTAGCGTAATTCAAAAAAGTTCATACTTATTTTTTCAATTTTGTACTTATTAAAACTCTATTTTGACAAATTCATTCCAAAATTCAGGTCAAAACAGTAATCTTCACAAATGTTGACAAAATTGATTAATAAAGTATATTTAAATATATATATAATATATATATTAGATGTGGGAAAAAAGTTCGTGGCGGTTTTTTTTTAGTACATACTATAGGAAACGACACGTACTTTACCTACTACTATATATATATATATATATATATATATATGTGTATATATATATATATATATATATGAATTTTTATAATTCGAATTATTTAGCATATTTTTTAATTTTTGTCTTATCGTTGTAACAATGAATCAACAATGATCAACAATTATATAGCCGTATGTAATTTTTGATTCTAAAGATTCTATGTTATTTGTTATTTTTAATCATTGGCAGCATGATAATCATATTGAGTATAATTGTTGTAAATAAATATAGTCAAAATTTATGCTATTTCTGGAAGAAAAGAAAAAAAAGAAAAAAAGTGTTTCGATTAAATTATTATTAATATTAAAATATTTAAACGATATAATTTGGACATTTATTTAGAATATCTTAAAGCTTATTTTAGAATTTTTGTAGATTTTTTCGCTATATTATTTTTTATTATAAATTAATAATTTTTAAAAAGTTCTATATTATTTGACCACTGTGTTGAATTGATTATTTTAGTTTTATTAGTTTTATTTATTTTAGTTTCAAAAAAATTGTTGATTTTTTATTCGTAATTAATAACCTGAAAAATCTCTGGATACAATGTTTAAAAAATCAATCTGATACAAAATTTCGTGATTTAAAGAGTTAAGAAAGAAGACTGTCTAACTTTTAACTGCCGTATCGTTACAATAATGAATTAATCATTAAAAACCATGTTTCCTTCTTCACACTAAAGAAAATTCAATTTTTATTTGTTCATTTTGGATATTTACTTAATTTTATTTTTCTTTCAGGAAAAATCACTCCAAGAAATGTTCTTTTCATTTGAAATATGCAGTCCTTGCATTATTAAAATTGATGGAAGATTCTTCATAAGTCACAAAATTTGTTTTGAGTCATCTTCTTGTCTTGAGTCATCTCTTAGTTCTATTTTCAGCTAATAAATAATTAGAAATTCTGACAAAATTACAGATACACAATGAATAGGTACAAATTGACAATGAAAAAAGTTAAAAACTCGTGAATTCGTTAACAAATATTGAACAATGATTTTCTCGAAAATGACACAATTTCATTACCAATTTCTATTTATCTTATAGATATCTGTGAACTTTTAAGAAATTCCGTCACTTTGCAGACTTTACAGATTTCAATATGAAAAATCCCAAAATTTTTTTGTTTGAAAAATCATTTGTTTGATTTAAAATATATTTTATCAAATTTTATTTTATTCGCAGTTTTTTTATACAAATATTTTGACAAAGATTGTGGTAATCCTTATTAATTTGTCCTAGACCTTAAACTAACAGTTTCATAACGTTTTTCAGATAAAAAAAATCACAGATTACAAAGTGGTAATAAAAAAGATATTTTTAGCAATGTCGATACCTTCGATACAGCTCTGAAAATGACATTTGGTTTAACTTGGAGTATCCAAAAAATAATAGCGCTACATTAGAAATGATTCAACGGTGTTTCTTAAAAATTCACCCGGACCAAGATTGAAGGTCGAAGAAATACAGTGCAAAGAAAAACGTCAGTTTAATGACAAAACTCTTCTGAAACAATATGTTATTTCAAAATTTATATTTACAAATATATTTAATCATTTAAATTTGTAATATTATACAATATTATATAAACAAGATGTTTATATTAAGTTTGTAATATTAACATATAAGAAAAAGAAATTTATGTTATACAGTTATAGTGATAGAAACAAGTTTATTTGTAAAACTTCAGAAATAGAAATGTATTTGTTTTGTTCGAAATATATTTGATTTTGACACAAACTTCTATACTATATTTACATAATATTATACACAGTTGGAAAAAATGTGTTGAATTTAACATAAATCTCATGTCTCAAACGGATCACTCCAAATTTAAAAATTAAATCAAAATCTATAATTAAACATAATATGAGTATGTTAAATGATAGCACTGATACTATGTTTATATTTCAACAAAAATGAAATGTAATCTTGAATAAAGCTTGAAGAGAATTATGATATTATTACAATCAATATAATTATTATAACTAAATTAACACTGCTAATAGCGACTTGATTAAAACTTGCAGAATAATCATTTACAATTAACAAGAATATGGTATATAATGATACATTTTTTGTGTATCATTTATTCTTTCTAATTATAAATGACTATCCTAGCTTTAGTCTTGTCAAATCGCTGTTAGCAGTGTAATATTATATATTAAAAGTTTGTTATAGATTTTGATTTATTTTTTAACATGACATTGGAAATTTAAAATTTAATATTTCACAATCTTACGTGAAATATGTGAAATTAATATTTAAAAATACATTCTTTTGACAAATTTTCTATGTGAAATTATCTAACAATGTAAAATTATGTAGAAAATATAAAAATATGTAGAAACACAAAACAAAACATATATTTGCTGAGTGAGATTACATTTTACAAAATGTAATTTTTGTATACAAAATGAAATCCCGTAAATACATATTACATATAAAATTAATATATAAATTTGTAATTTTTTCCGTGTAAGCTGGAATATTATACATGATTATGCTGGGTCGGAAAAAACCCAGCATAATCATGTAATTTCACACAAATAATATTTTTCAGTATTGTCTTTGTAATGTTTTCATTGCTTCTTATTAACATTGATAATATTAACAAATGTTTTGATCCGACATGGATCAAAATGTTTGTTTTTTATTTTGTTTATTGCCGCATATTAAAGTTTAGCTAAATGTTTTATTTATTAACGTATTCAATTTTTACCTAACGATTAATCTTAGATTTCTAGCCCTTTTTCTTTCGGTTTTTCTTTTTTTTATTTTAAAGAAAATTTTTGTTTTATATAGCAAAACTTTTTTTGCCTTACTGTTAACAACTTTTTAAAGCAAGAAATTTATTTTGAAGCAGAGAATTTTTTTATATAGCAGAACTTTTTTTGTTAACAACTTTTTAACGAAAGGCGACTCGAATGGCTAAAACCCGTTGAAGATTACTCAGCAAATGTCATTGAATGCTCTCCTATTGTGAATTTTTTCCAAAATATTTTATAGATTTACATATAAAATTATTAATGTTTTTAAATGTTATTAATGTTTTAAAATTATTAATATTTTAAACAAAAGATTGATGCATTGTTGATGCATTGTTGATGCTTTTTGTTATTTTTCAATTGCTTAATTCTGTCATTTATGTCTTATTTCGCATTCTTAATCCGGGAAAAGTAATAGGTAAAGTATATTCAAATTCACAATGCAATGCGAAATTTGTTGAATTCCACCGACTTACTGATTGTAATAAAACATTGTAGTGATATGTAATTCCTGTATTCTATATATATTCTATATTGTGTATTCTATATATATATCTATGATTCTGTTGCGTACGTCTCATTTAAAAGGCGATGAAGTAATAGCGTGCCGTAAACACATAGCAAGAGATTATATATTATTCGAAATATTTAATTCTTCAGGTAGTTGCGCTCTTTTTCACATTTCTTTTTGAAATGTATTTGCGACAAATGCTAGACAAATCGCAAACATGAAACATTACACTTTTAAATTCCAAATAATTATTTTATTTGTTTTAAAATACATATTTTAAATAAAATTGTGATAAATATATCGAATAGGGGATCACTCCCTATAATTTTGACCTTGATATATATTGTTAAAGTCATCCTGAATAATCTCCAACAGGTTTTAGCTGTCGCTCATCCTTCGTTAAAAAGTTATTAACAAAAGAAGTTTGAAAAATAATGTCTCTTTTCTCTTCATAAAACAAAGATTTTTATTCTCATTTCACTTCTTCCTCCCTGTATGAAGACGCATGACTTCCACACGAAGCAACTTACTGATTGTAATAAAACATTATAGTGATATGCAACTCTTATTCCACTTCCCCCTGCTTAGGAGCGCACGACTTCCACTTGTATGATTTTCGCGCAAAGCCATCTTTGTTTATTTTGATCCTTAGTCGAATACAACATTCTCTCAGAGTCACATTTGTTGCCAATACACAATTACTGAAGAATTTCTGTGCTGTTCAATATGCATTTACGAGAATATCTGAATATAACATATAATGTTAATTGTTTATGACATTTATGCGAAAAAAAAGTAATTCGCAGCGAAATTAAGTGTTCAAGATGTAAAAAAATATTAATATTCAACAGTGTGGAAAATAAGATATTACATTGTACTGCAAAATATTATAAAACTATTAAAGGTCGAAAACAACAAAAGTTAACATGTAACTTCAAAATAAGCATATTTCATGGTTTGTACATGAATGTGTACACACAGACATTTTTAAAATATGTCAATTTATCGCATATTTTAGAAATGTCTATACTTCGTCATAATTCGAGTACCTCGTTATCAATTTATTATGAGTAAATTACAAATAAATAATAACACTGTCGTTGGATCGATTGAACAAATTTTTGCTGAGAAATATATAATATTTATATATATATATATATATATATTTTTTTTTTAATCTAAAATATTATTATATGCCTACTACATATATTTATTTAGTGTACATTAAATTAATTATAGTACTCCAACAATGGATTTTGAAAGAATAAAAGCCAATTGGTGAAAATAGTAAAATCATAGAAATGATGAGGCCAAAATTAGAAAAAGGAAACACAATACTGGCCACATAATTACAGGACAGTGGATTATTGGTGGCATTGAGCGATGTACTATATAATATTTTCATCATATCTACCAAATTGGCGTGAAACTTTTCTACCAATCATTTGAGAACATGTTGCACCTGGTTCAATTATTCATACGGATAAGTGGTGTGCATATAATGATTTAGATAATGATACCAATTACAAACATTTTATGGTTAATCATTCAATTAATTTTGTGGATCCAGAAAATGGTGTTCATACTCAAAACATAGAAAGAATATATGCGAGCGAATATTTCTCGGTATGGAATACGCGATTACATACATTATATTGTCGAATACATATTTAAAAAAATCTATGATTACGATAAAAAAACTAATGCTTTTTTCGAAATCATGAATCAAATGTATCCGCTGGATAATATTAATTAAAAGTGTGTTCTTATATATATATTTTGACTTTTATATATATTTATTCTTTTAATTAAATCACATGGAAGTCGTATGCTCTCAAGCAGAGGGAGAGGGGTCGAGAGTCGAAAATGAGAGTCGTGCGTCCCTGAAGCAGGGAAGAGAGAGGAGGGTGAAAGCTGCTTCGTGTTGAAAATAAAAATTTATGTAGAATAGTATTTAATATTACATATACAACAGAAATAATACGTTATTTTTCAAACTTTTTTTTAAATAACTTTTTATCCAAGGACGAGCGATAAAACCTGTTGGAGATTACTCAGAGTCATGACCTTGATAATATGTCGCAGTCAAGGTCATAGGAAGGGAAGAGGGTTTCTCTATTCGATATAATTATTAAAATTGTTTTAAATATGATCGACTACTTACTAATATAACTTATTTAAAATAAAAGATATAAATTTCGAAAATTCATTTAAAACACAATTAAGAAACAGAAAGAATTATTTGAAATAATAAATTTTAAATAACTATAATATTTTATCTTTTTTTATTAAAAATGTATAGATACCTTAAACTTTTTTTTAAATACCGAGCTGTGTATATATTAGTATATTCATAATTTGAATATACTTTATAAAACATAAAACAAAGTAAAATCTTATTAGTATTTCATCACGGAATTAATGAAATACTTTTCGGGCCCTTATCAATATAACATTTACATGTAAGTTGATATAATTAAAATTCAGACAAATGATTTTAATATTTCTCTAATTTTTCGTTTTTATGTTTCTTTTAAATGACTAGATAGCAAATCTGACAATAATGAGCGATGTGATTTTACTTAGTGACGTAATGTATATGACTTCGGTTTTACTTTGCATAAGTTTTTTATTATTTATATTATTATTGTATAAATTAATATATTTGATAATCATTAGACTATTCATTATACAGCTAATTTGGCTAATTTTTTGGATAAAGAAGAACGAACTAAATTGTTAGGAATCATCAACTTGGAATTTGCGTTACTTATGTAATTTCGATTTATATTTTATATTGATAAGGACCTGAATTGAAGGATCAAAATGTTTATTTTATTCGTTTTGTTACACACGAAAATAAAGAATTTTTTGTGCATCCAAATAGCTGATGTAGGCTCTGATGGACTTTTTTACATACTTCGTATCAACTAATGCGTTGACAAAAGGCAAGAAATAAAAAGAGATTTTTACTAGAGTTATTTTTTACATAATTGCTCATGCAAAATGTTAATGCATGTTGCGGCTTCAATTCTTGCACTAATTGAACTTTGTACGGCTTCATACCGAGGTCTTTATTCAAAATTCTTCTCAAAGAAGTGAAATGTTCAAGTTTTGAGAACGATAGCGAGTTGATGTTGATGGTTGTTCAAGCACACTCTGAGCAACAGCAGCAATGTTTTCCTTATTGGACGAGCACATGAACGAGTTGCTTTATAAAACGAGTTGCCAATAAGGATCCAGTTTGCCGAATTCGCTTCACAAATTGATCCACAAACTGCGTTGAAGGCATTTCTTTTCTACCAAATTTTCCACGTAAATTTCTTACAGTTTGGGTTGAAGACTTACTACTTTGGAAGTAAGTTTTCAATATTTCCCAATTTTGTTCAAGCGTATATAGTGACCCATTTCGTCTGTCAAATGTCAAACAAAAAACTAAATTTCTGATACGTCATAAATGTTATTACGCTTTTCAAACTCAAAATAACCGGTAGTGAAATTCCAAACGCTAGATGGCCTACCCTGTATTAGTGGTAAATATATACATTAGAGAAGTCTTCACCAATACTTTGATCTATATTGATATATATTGTCAAGAGCATAATCTTGAGTGACTTTGAAGAAGTTTAACCGGCGTTCATCCTTTGTTAAAGTTATTAACAAAAAAATTCTACTATATAACAAAATTCTACTATATAACGACGAAAATTCTTCGTTTTAAAATAAATTTCCTGTTTTATAATATAATATAATAAAGAAATAAAGATGGGATGAAAGTCGCACATCTCCTTGATAGGAAAGATGACATGAAAACCGCTTTGCATGAAAAGTCGTGAAAAATAATTACTAACTGATTATGAACTTGATATTATTAGTAACTTGTCAGTTTAAAGGATTATCACCAGTTAAACCCTTTTCAAAATCACTTAGAGTCATGACCTTGACATCTGTCAAGATCAAGGTCAGAGAAGACTCCCCGAATGTATATATTTACCAATTAAATTTCTAATCAAAGTTTATTTTTAAGATAAACCCATTCCCACTTTATCAATTCCTAATTCAATTAACCCATTCAGACTCCCGAAAAAAAAAAACTTAAACAAACAACATTAAATCTGATGGAACAGTATCTGCGAGAAATAACCTATAGAAATCCAAACGGTTTAACTGGATCTCTTAAATGCTTGTATAATTCTGTGTGATTGTACACTATGTATGTAGTTCGTTAAAATGAGCGTCGAAATGATTTTTCGATCTTAAAAACGCAAGCTCTACTAAACTACCGCAGTAATATTATGAGTGAAATTGACTAGCAATTTAACAATTTGATGCTTTTCCGCATCTTAAAATGATCTTAATAATGTTGAATGACATTAAAATCCATAAATAATTCTTATTGCGAAAAATATTTCCTCGACCAGGAGTCAAATCCGGATCTCTTGCATTCCATGCGAGAGTCCTTTAAGCTACTAAGGCCTTAATAATATTTTTCGCAATAATTCGCAAATGTAGAAACAACATCTATTTAGGCAACGTAAAATGGGATCGTATCTATGAGAAACAATCTACAGAAATCAATGCCTTAAATGATTAACTGGATCTTAAGTGTTTGTATAATTCTGTGTGATTATATACTATGTACATAGTTCGTAAAAATGAGCGCTGAAATGATTTTTCGGTCTTGAAAAAAACGCAAACTCTAAACTATCACAGTAATATTATGAGCAGAAAAAAGTATCAAATTGTTAAATTGACTAGCAATTTAACAATTTGATACTTTTTCGCACCGTAAAATGATCTTAATAATATTGAGTGTTATATTAAAATCTATAAATAATTTTTATTGCAAAAAAAATTAATTCGGTATTTTAGGGTGCTTTCAAATTGCTTAACATATCTTCGCACAAACGTACACAGGAATGCACAAAGTGTATCATTATGTACGATTCAATTGGAACAGAATGTTTAATACGCTGTGCATGGTTAATCTAACTATCTGTTTCGGATAGCTTTTTGCGCCTATATTAAATAAAAAAAAGTAAAAGTGCCGATTACTCAACGTCTTCCAATCTCATTTAAATCACCGCAGTTAGTAACATATTATATAATTGTCACTAGAAAACACAAACTTAGAGGACTTACACAACCCTCGACTGAATACAGATGTGTAGCATTGTGTCGATGATAACAGACAATTGGAACACAACTTGTGCCGCCATGTGCACGAAGAGTCTAGAGATATTGCAATTGGAAAGCACTCTTAATAGATTTGTGTTTTCAAAAGTGAAAAATATATAAATTCATACAGAATTATACAAGCACTTAAAACTCTCAACTAGACTGTTTAAAACATTAATATTTATCAAGTAAAAAAATTTATCAAGTAAAAAAGTGCACATAATTTATAAAAAAGAAAATTCCGACCTTTCATATTATCGCAGGTTTCACATCGAGTAACGTTATATTTCTCGTTAGCTTTCCCACCATCAGTCGACATACTCGTAGTCGATAATAAATCTTACGTTTTTTTTACAGCGATCTATGATCAATCATGTCAATTAAACGGTAGTTCGTACCTAAAAATATAATATAATATAATTAAATATAGCATTGTAAAGATCATATAGGGACTTAATTCTGTTTGAGTCTATTTGACTCAAAATATAACTTATTTTCTTACTAATATTCTACAATACTAAAAAAAATTTGTCTCTGGTATTTGATGACTTCATTTGTTAAGTTCTTTTTTCTATGAAAATTATCTATTTTTTAGAACTTTTTAATCATGTCGACCAAAATATGTTATGATCTATATATATATATATATACATAGGGTGTCTGGAAATAATCCAAATATTTCATGAGCAGATAGAGCGAACTGAGTCGAAAAATCCTCTACCATTTTGTAAGTTTTCTCAATAATTAACGAGATATTAATCCTTAAAAATAGCCGAATACTACTGCGAAGTGTATACGCCTACCAATCGTTTGGCGCGCAGGCCGTGGGGAGCAGGGATAGCCTGGCAAGCGCGCTGTCCGAGTTATAAAGGTTTGCGGCGATGTGCGCGGCGCGGACACTTGCCAGTTAATCCTCAACTCTCAAGATCCGCGCTCCAAGCGATCGGTAGGCATATACACTTCGCAGTAGTACGCCGGGCGAGCGCGCAAATTCGTATCTTTAAGGATTAATATTTCATTAACTATTGGAGAAATTTACAAAATGATAGAGGACTTTTCGGTAGAGGACTCAATTTAGTCCGCTCTATCTGCCCATGAAATATTTGGCGATTATTTCCAGACACCCTGTACACACACACACACACACACACGCGCGCGCGCGCGCGCGCGCACACACACACACACGCACGCACGCACGCACGCACGCACGCACGCACACACACACACACACACACACACACACACACACACACACACACACGCACGCACAGACAGAGGGTGGTATCAAATTTTGGCTCCACCCGTCCTGAATAGAGCGAACTAAACTGAGTCAAAAAGTCATCTACTATTTTGCAATTTTCGCAATGATTAACGAGATATTAATTACTAAAAATAAAAAATATTAATTTCCAATAATTTTTTACTCAAATATTATCAACTTTAAAAAATCAGCAAGAAATAAAAATTGTTTATTTTCTTCTTATAAAGTTCTAAAAATTTTTTCAGAATTTTTAATACTGTATTTTTTCACGGTGATAAAAATAAGAAAAGACAGTACTAAAAAGGTAATAAAAAATTTTGAAAAAATTCTTAAAATTCTAGAAGAAAATAAATAATTTTTATCTCTTGCAGATTTTCTGTAAAATTGATAGTATTTAAATAAAAAATTATTGAAGAACAATATTTAACGATTTTTAGTATTTATATTATAATTAATATCTGGTTAACTATTGCGAAAATTGCAGAATGATAGAGACTTTTCGACACAGTTTAATTCTGCTCAGAACGGGGGGGGTCGAAATTTGTTGCCACTCTGTGTGTGTGTGTGTGTGTGTGTGTGTGTGTGTGTGTGTGTGCGCGTGCGTGCGTGCGTGCGTGCGTGTGTGTGTGTGTGTAAATAGATCAATAGAGTTAAAATTTCTAGAATCAGAATTATAAAGAGTCAACGTACTCCATCCAATACGCGCACGAGGAGAATATTTGAATGCTTCCTCTCCAAAAGTGCGCAGCTTGAGATTGCCACATTCTCACGCTGAAGAGCTTCCCATTTAAAAACCTCTCATGCATGTTCGTTATTGTACTGTTAAATTTTATATATCGTTCTGGAGGAGATTACCATTTTTCTACTTTTCGCTACTCTTTCCTCAACATAGCAGAACATTTGTTGAGAGGAACATATCAAAATTCTCCTTCTTCCTCGGTTGTTAGGTATCGACGAAAATCTGCATATTGACTGGCAAAGAAAATGATTCATCTGAAGCAGATTACTGATTCATCATTGGTATCTGTAATTATATATTCATTTGTATATATGAATAAAATAATAAAAATATAAAAATAATTTATAAAATTAATAATTAATAAGTATAGGGTCAAATGGCCATCTTAATGCTATATTATTAAAAAACGAAAGTTTATTCTAAAAAACGTATCAATCTCAACTGAATCATTCTCAGTGTTAAACTTGATACAAATAAAAAAGCAACTACCGATTTAAAAGACAACTTGACGAAATATATGAGTAACACAGTAATTGTAATATATAAAAATCATCACTGTGTATGTACTACTCTTTTTATGGATGGTGTGAGCATTATTCGCCTTTACATATTGAATAATGCTTACAGCAAGATCTTAATTGTTACTATTTAATCATCGTTATAATGTACATTACAAACGTTTTCGAAAGAACCCCCATTAGATCACTTTCAATACTATTGGTAAATAATAAATAATTATGTCTTATTAATTGACAAAAAACATTTTCCGTTACTACACGTCGCGTCTCTAAATTCAACTAATTAAAATCGCAATTTTAAAATATTTTTTAAAATAAAACTCATTGAAATAAAATCCGCATGTATAAATTCTACTAATAAATGTCGCAATTAAAAGACTAAAGACAGAAAATACATTTAAATACAAGTCATCTACAATACATTTTACTAAATAATATCAAGCTATGTTTATATTCCATCTGATTTATGTATTCTTGAACAAAAATCTCATAGTCATTCCAATCAAGTTGAATATGATGTATCAATATATCATAATTTTTGCAGTAATCTCGATCAACGTATTCATCGTCACATTATAATAATTTACTATTATTACTTAATTTATTTTTATCAGTTATTAAAAAACTATTCACAATTACAATTTGATTAAATATTTACATTAATTATTTGCTCATCAGAACTCGATCAAATATTTACCATTGTACATTATATTCAATTTGATTGGAATGATTACAAGATTCTTGTTTAAAAAAACATAAGTCAGATATAGAGTGCAAGCATAGCTTGATATTGTTTAGTAAAATGTATTATAGATATGACTTGTATTTAAATGTATTTTCTGTCTTTATTCTTTTACAACTTTTGTTTTATTGAAAGAAACATTTTTATTTTTTAAATTGCGATTTTTTAATTAGTAGATTTTAGAAATGTACTTAAACGTTTTTTTGTCAGACGAAACATTTTCCGTTAGTAAGATATAATTATTTATTATTTACCAATAACATTGAACGTGACCTAGTGGAGGGTCGAAACGTTTATAATATATATTGTAATGATGATTAAAGTAGCAAGATCTTGCTGTTGTTCTTAGTTTCCTTTTTATTACTAATGATTTATAATACAATATATTATATATTACAATATATTATAATGATTGATAATGATACTAATTTAAAAAATTTTCGACATCAGAAAAATTTCCGAAGATTTTTTTTTTTTGATAGTTTCAGTAGTTCCTGATCAAAGTTCTTGACAGTTCTCGACGAATTTTGACAAAAATTATTAGGTCACAAAGCGATTGGATGACTATATAAGGAGATACTTTTGTAATGGATTTTTAAATTTCGTTTTAAGTATATACTACTCAACAAAAAATAGGGAACACGTTAGAATACGCTCAAAATTGCGGAATATTCAGAACATCATAAAAAATTATCGCAGACAAAAAAATCAAAAAAGTATTTGAAAGCTTAAAATCTCCACCTTCAATTTTTATTGAGTGCTACACGATTTTTTTTTATCGAGTTATTTACTTACGAAGATCTAGTGAAGTAAAATTCATACAAAAATGCAATTTACGGCAGAAAGAGTGAATTTTTTCCTTCAATTTTTTATTAAGTGCTGTATGATTTTTTCACCAAGTTATTGAACATTGAAGCAAAAGTGGTCATTCATGCATAAAGATCTGTGTTGAAATAATTAGTAATTGTACCAAACTAATTCTGCTATCAATAGATTGCATTGAACTTTGTTTTTGTTTTTAATATTGTTGATGATCCTTATTTTTATATTCATAATACGTGAATATCGTTTGATGTTTCTCTTTTACCTGAATGAACTTTCATGCGTTGTGGATGTAAAGCTTTATAATTTCAATTATTTTGAATATCGTAATAGATAAGTCTAAATTATAAGTTATTCTATTGTAAAACACACTGATATTAAATTTTGTACGCAAATATGAGTAATTAATATTTAAGAACACAGTTGATATGTAACATTGTGACATATGATTCATAATAGTTGTTAATAACTTCTATTTTCTCTTTTGTAAATTTATTATGTTTTTTCTCATTCATGAATTTAAACGTATTGTTAAATACATTTAAATTTACAAAATATGTGACGATTGAATTTTTATTTGAATGATAGTCGTCTATTTCTAATGGAAAACTTATATGAGAATTACATAATTCTTTTATAAGCTCTCAATCTATTTTTATCTATTTTTTTTAAATATTGTATAATTTCAACTTTGTTACGCAAGAATTAATTTACTAGATTGTTCTTTTCTTTTCTTCAAACTTGATTTTTTCTAAAACAAATAATGTGAAAAATGTTTTTCCCTTTTAATTATTTTTTTAATGTTTTCATATTCATTTTGTATTATTTCTATTACAGTTAAAAATAATTTTACAAAAGAAAAAAGGAATATTGCATAAACATTGTATGAACATTGTATAAACAAATCTCATATAAAATTATGTATGTTTATAAATATTACACATATTTATATTTACACATATTTATGTATGTTTATTAGAGTCGCTCTTATTTTCGGCTTTCCATTTCTTTTACGCATCTCCCAAAACAATTTCCATGGAGGAAAAAAAAAAAACATAAAATTGCAGTCCGTTCGGATAAGAGGAAAAGGTGCCGAAGGGCCTCTAAACTTTATGACAAAACAAAATCGATTTTCGTAAATATCTTCCAAGTTATTTAATATATAAAAAAAAGTTTAAAACAAAAGTTGTAAATATAAATAAGGAGCATCTTTAATATTCTATTTATTTTTTTGATGTGACTAATGATTTTCGAAAAAAATCTAAATAGGAAATAAAATAAAAATTGTTAATGTTCTTAATTAACTTGGACATTTTTAATTAAGAGAACAAAAATATTTAGATTCTTGATTTTTAATCTTAAAGGATTATTGTGGAAAACTTTAAGTATAATTTTTAAAAAAATAAAAAATAAAAAATTATTCATGTAAAATATTGTAATATTTTAACAAATAGTTTTTTGAGAAAAAGGACCCTGCACAAAACATACGGAAAATGAGTCCCGGCTAATTTGGTTGAATTTGTAATATGTTATAGTTCTGATCGTCCTGATCAAAAATCTTCATGGATACGAAATAAAATAATGAACAGTTTTTGAATTATTATACATCAAACTCTAAATAGCTTTTCCTTAAATAATAATAGTTTTTCCTTAAAATAGCTGTTTAGAGTTTATACTTTATAATATATTACAAATTCAGCCAAGTTAGCCAGGACTCATTTTCCGTACATTTTGTGCGGAGTCCTTTAGAATATTTTATCTTAATAAAAATAGAATATCTTTTTATTTTATCTTAATTTTACAGATTAAGATAATTATTAATTATTTATATAAATATTTTATATAGATTATTTATATTGTAGAATTTACAATCTTATAAGATAATCTAAAATCGTCTATATATAATAAAATTTACATAAAATATGTTAATTAGTGATTACCTTAATTTATAAAATAAAGATAAAATAAAATATTCTAAATCTTCTCAAAAACAAATTATTTGTTAAAATTTTAATTACATTCGTGATGTAAGAAGATAAGGTATATCATTGCGCATAGTGATGATGGCACGATGAGCGGAACCAATTTGGGTCCAAATATTGTACCCCTTGCGATTTAAACACAAAATAATCATATATAATCATATATATAATCATATATACCTAAATTGTTTGAAAAAATAATATAAAAATACAAACGCGCAAAAATAATGTAAAAATATTTGGAATAATACAAACGCGCAAAAATAATATAAAAATTATGTAAAAATACTGGAAACAATACAAATGTGCAAAAATCCAAAAATGTCTTTGTATAGAGAATTATTTCTTTGATTTTAATTATTTTATTTAAAAATAATAACATAAATGCTTTGTAAGTACAAAATATTACGAGCAATGGACAAAGCACAATCAGATTGGAAATTTTAAATGTAACGGATATTTCTAATTATAAAATATTGTAATCATAATAAATCATGTTGCATTACATAACATTTTGATTTTATAATAAAGTCGAGTTATAGGCCATATCAAATTTAAGTCAGTATAACAAACGATAATTTAACGGCGATGCGATTTTTTTTATTTTATCATACTGTTTAAGGGTTTAATGTCTGGAGACATGTTTTCCTTATCCGATTGCAATTTTACAGATTTCTTGTTCTTGAATTGGAATCATTTTGGGACATAACAAAAGAAAGAAAAAGAAAAAAGAAAGAAAGAAAAAAGGAAAGAAAGAAGAAAAGAAGAAAGGAAAAAAAGAAGGGGAAAAAAAAGAAAAGAAAGAATTGAAAAAAATGTCATTAGAGTGAATAAGAGCTCTGTTCATATTTGTACATGTTCATGTATGACAAATTTTTTGCCGGTATAAAGTGTTGGGATGCTTCGAATTATAGCCCAGTACAACACCAACACCATAAACATCAACACCATAAAAACAATCTAGTAAAATTAATTGATTCTTGCGTAACAAGGTGAAATTATATGAAAAGATTAGTTAGATTGTTGAGAGCTTATATATAAAAGAATTATGTAATTCTCATATAAGTTTTTTATTAAAAATACGACTATCATTCAAATAAAAGATTCAATCGTATTCTATTTAACAATAAATCTAATTTCATGAATGAAAAAACTCATAATAAAATTACAAGAGAGAAAATAGAAGTTATTAATTAACATGAATCATATCACAATGTTGCATATCAATTATGTTTTTAAATATTAATTACTCATATTTGCGTACAAATTCAATATATAGGATGTTCCAGAATGACCGCCAAATATTTCGTGCGCAGATAGATCGTACTAAACTAAGTCGAAAAGTCTTCTACCATTTTGAAATTTTAGTAATATTAAACAAGATATATTAATTATTAAAAATTACCGAATATTGGGTTTCACTAATTTTTTATTGAAGTATTATTATAGAAAAATAACAAGAGACAAAAATTATTTATTTTCTTTTTATAAAACTCTATGAATTTTTTCAAAATTTTTTATTAACTTTAAAAAAAACAAGAGATTAAAAAATTATTAATTTCTTCCTATAGAATTCTGAGAACTTTTTCAGAATTTTTTAATATCGCATTTTCTCTTTAATAAAAAATTTTTTTATTAAAGAGAAAATGCAAT
>NW_012130104.1:1939668-1945295 GCF_000143395.1 Atta cephalotes | reverse complement strand
TCTCTTGTTTTTTAAAATTTATAGTATTTAAGTAAAAAAAAATTAATAAAAGTACAATTAAAAGTTTTAAACACTAAAAATAAAATACGCCTTAAAAAATCTTAAAAATAAATGCATACCTCAAAAATTGATCGCTAGTTATCCTGGAATGCATGATAGCACTCGCAATGACATTGGCAGTGCAGTAAAACATCATATGACATCCTTGATGTTTTTTAAAATTAACATATCAGCGTGATGATTGCAAAACAGGAATTGTAAATGCAAATTGGATACCGATCACTACCCAAAATAATAGACAGAGCATCTGTTCATTCTTGTCATTCTCTCTCTTCCGCATTCTAGAAAAAAAAATATTTTTAATTAATATTTATTAATGTATCAAATTAAATATATTTGTCAACATCATACAATTATAATTCGTTTATTTGTATAATGTAAAATGTACTTACAGTAATTATATCTTCGATCGCATGCGTTGATTTAAATAGCATAATTATTTCCAAAGTGATTCCATCCGTTTCACTAGTCATGATGTTATTTTGATACAAACTGGATCTTAATTGTTCAAAAAATTCTTGTCTGTGCAAATCCATTGGAGTCAATCCAAGAATTGAGGCAGCTACCATGATACAATATTTGGAACAAGTTTTAAAGGCTAAATTGTATGAAATTAATTATTGCACATATTTAGTTAATGAAAGCTCTACTACATTATATATAATTTAACAAATATTCAATATTTAGATATAATTTATTATATAATTTATATTATTATATATAATTTAACAAATATTCAATTTAATAAAAAATAATCAATTATTATACACAAAATTATTATACATAAAAATGTAAAAATTTAACGTAAAAAAAATGTTACAAAATAAGTATCAAGTGCAATGTACCTCGTTTTGGACATTTTTTAATTGGCTTAAGAGATAATCTGTGATAGCGGCCCCATGATTAGCATGTATAAGTTCCAAAGCACATAAACTACTCTCTTCAGAGAAACCAGCACCGGTGAATCTCACATTGGGCAAATGCAACTGCATCAAAAGGTTAAATTTTTGTACTCTCTTAAAGAAACTCCACAGTCAACTTTGCTCAATTGGTAGTATGAGTTAATTCATTTCAAATTGTTTCTGAAAAATAAAACAAATAAGTATCAAAAATTATTAATTAAAAATTCTGCAAGAATCACTTTATATTTTCTATTTTGTTTTATTATTTTTTAAAATAAAAGATAAATGAAATTTCTTAAATTTAAAAAATAGTAAGATTAAATATTTTATATAGGTATTATATTTCTATTTAAAAAATAAGATAAATATGTAAATTAGTAGTGTAAGGAGTCCCCCTCATCCAATGATATTGACCCGACATAATGTGTGAAAGTTATAATCCTGAGTAACCTTGAAAGAAGTTTCAATTGTAGAATGTTACTCGTTAAAAAGTTATAAACAAAAAATTTTAAGATATAATGTCTCATTTCTGCTATATGAAACCGAAATGTTCAGAATTTAAAATAAAGGATTCCGCACGAAACATACGGAAAATGGATCCCGACTAATTTAACTGAATTTGTAATATTTTGTAGTTCTTATCATGTAAGGCTGTAAAAATATTATAAATATTGATAAGTAATATTACTGACTGGCAATATCATTGATTCAATATTACTGAGCAGTATTATTAGCTACATTTATACCGTGGATTTAGGCTGCGGCCTGTAGATGTTCTTGTTTATCTTGTTTAATTTAAACAAACACACCTATCCTATAGGGTAGCGTTTCATTTCATGCATGATGCGCATGCGGCATTATTTATCCTTGTTATTCATCGAATGTTAAACAAGGATAAATGATGTATCATGCGTATCATACACAATTTAGATCACATTCAGATGGACTAAAAGCAGTGTAAACATAGCCAGTGACTGTAAGATCACCTAAACTTCGCGGAAAGTCATACACCCCTTGACGGGAGGGAGGGGGGAGGGGAGATTCCATTCCCTTCGCGTGGAAATCAAAACAAAGATATACTAACACTGCAAACCAACCAAAGATATACCAAACACTGCAAAGTTAATGCGAAACAAGATCTATCCCACCTCCCACCTTGCCTAGAAACGAACCTAATTTTATGATATATTAAATATGATATATTATATATAAATGAAAAATATATTTGTATACATGTACATAAAATTTAATGTACTTTTCATGAAAATTTATGAAATTTAATGCACATTACATTTAAGTAACTATTGCAACTTATAATTTTCAGTTAAATCATTTTAATTTCGTTCATAGCCACGAGCATTCATTTACATGTAAAGGAAGCTCGTGGTTACATTTCTAACTATACATTTAAGTACAAATTCAACATCATACAATTACAATTCGTTATATTTGTGGGATATAAACATGATACTTACGATTGCTCGTACTTCTTCAAAGTTAAATTAATGGCACTCGCCGATAAGACGATGGCGATTCCGACTAGTATCATAAAGACTTCTTCGTGTGAATGGCTTCGATTCTAACACAAAGTCGATACGGTCAGAATCGAAAATACCGCTATGCGTATACCGTATAACAAAAAACAATATGTAGAATTCGAAAGTCTAAGAGAGTAACATAAACTCAATTGCGCCCATTTGAAGCCGGTCACAATTTCCAAAAATGATAACACAACAACGTCCGATCACATCGACAAATGAGCACAAACTAATATTATAAAGACAAATCATCTGCGGCGTCTGCCGAGCGACTACGTTCGTGAAAAAAAACGCGGCGCCACGTCTCCTTCAAAATAACTCAAGCGACCAATCAGAGCTGCGCTCTCTGTCACGTGTTCCACCGCACACGCGCACTAGCGAGACAACGATGAGACGACCAATAATCTTACAATCGATTGATGCGCAATCTGCGCCAATAAAGACACTAGATTAACAAAGTATTGCCGCCATTTTGGCTCCATGATGCGCGGTTATTCAAAATTTTAACTTCTTTCGTTGCGGTTTTTACAATTTTCAACACAGTAACCGGATATTTTCAATAATAATAGAATCAGGTTCTTCTTCTTCTTCCAAACTCCTGTATAGATTTCCAACCTTTTAACAGAATCAGGTTAGAATAGCACTTTGACATCATTTTGGCTCCAAATGCTAATTCAGTGAATTTTCTCATCGCGGTAATTTGATAATCTAGTGACTTTATCGCGACTAAAGACTACGCCGCTTGGCGAAATGTGTGTCCAAACTAAAATTAATGGCGATCAGATGTTCAATGGATTGATGTACAGATTGATGTAATAGTCGAAGAACTGTTTATATTTTATACTAGTACTGCCTAGTACGAGTTAAGTTTCGTACAATGAAGATTCTTGTTCCTTTTTCTTCTTTGAGGAATTCCTGGGATGCCATTCTGTAACTATTTTACACGCTTTTTACACGACAATCGATGTTATTGCGCAGCTTTTTCACCATATAAAATGCGCATAAAACAGTTATAGAATATATAGGCATAGACCCTGTGGAAGATTGGCAAATATAGAAGAAGTACAATGAAAATAAAGAGATGAAAGCACAGTTGGAAGCGAAACGAACGGAACTCGCGAGTGAAAAGGAAGCAATTAGCAGATATAAAATGTAATTATTTAATTTTTTTGTAAACTGAGAAAAAGTTTAGAATTTTATGATTGTATGATAATAGCATAAAATTTTTATTCAATTTTTATTAAATTTAATATTGCTATTTTTAATTTATTTTAAATATTTATAATTTTTGCAAAGATTATATAAGAGATTATAGAAATATATGTGCATAGTGCATTTAATGTTCAATTTTCCTTTTTCTTTTTTTAAAGCATTAAAAATTTGTTAACTCATAGAGCTCAAAAAAAACTGGATAGAGAAAAACTCGGAATGGTCGAGAAGCTAGTTTTGTTCGCATAATTAAGAACATTCATGTGGAAATAGAAGATTCACGTGTGATATGGGGGACCACTTTCATCCATTTTCTTTTGGCTTTATCCTAAATACCTTTGTAATACAATTCGAGAGTTATACTCCTGGGAGACCACTGGCAATTTGAAGGACATGTACGCCACTCTACAAATCTTCAAAGTATGCAATCTGATGGATCTAAATGTATTGACTACCTATTTTAATACAAACATGGAGCAGTACAGCAAGAGCTCGCAATATACCAATCTCTTTTATAGTAGCATTACAATCATCAATTACCTGGTTATCAATCTGCTAGGCCCAATCAATGTCAAGTCCTCAGACTTAATCCCCTGAATCTGATGGCAATTACATCATCTCGAAGATAACTTACACTTATCAATCTGGCAAGATTCTACTGTAATAGTTTATAAAAATAGGTGAGTTTTATGATTAATTTTTTTAACTATTGATCTTTGGGTAAACTTTTTTAGCAATATAAAGAGGCATTCTTGGTATATGAAAAATTTGTGTGTAATAGAATAGAAAAGAAACAGCATATAATTGTCAACTATTTTCCACTTTGAAATAAAATTTTTTAATTATATAGTTTACTGGTACTATACTTATTTCTAAATAAAATATAAAAAGTCGATCAGTTAGTTTTTAAGTTATTCTGTAAGCTAGAGGTAGTTGACACTATTATTTTTTTGTATATCTCTTTATATTTAAAAAAAATTTATTTAGATATCATCAATGGAAATCAATCTGGTCAATAAATAATTTACTTAACATTCAAAACATTGTGATAATTAACAAAAAAATTATTAAAAAGTATTTAAAAAACAATAATTAATAAAGACGGGCGATTGAAAGCAACAACGACGTAGTAATTAGTGCATTTGATTTAAAGTTATTTTTAAAACTGTTACATTCTTTAATTGTTTGTTCTTATAGTTGAGTGACTTCCAAACTAGATTGAATCATTTTATATTTTGCTTCGCTTTTTGCAGATATAACTGCATCTAGATATGCAAAAACTATAGATTGGCTTAACGAAGCATCAGTATCAGATCTTAATTGGGAGAAGACTTGGATCAGACATTGAAAACTGCACCATATCAAAAATATCAATTTGACATAATATCGCGGCTATTTCGGTATTGAACGAGGAAGTAGACATCGCAATTTATATCACATGATGATCTCTATGGAGACTTGAAGGAATTGATTGTTGTGAACTTAGATAGTCTAAAAATGCATTCTTTGGAGAAAGGCTAAGAATGACTTGGCTCGCATTAGCGTTAGTTGGCATGAGCAAAAGCAAAGCAGAAGTATTGCTGCATCTAAGACAGAACAGCTATGACAAATTCGTTTTGAAGATAATTGACTTTTAGATATTAATAATTTTAATTTACAATTTTAATAGTTTAATAGTTTTAATAGTTTTTATATTTAATAGTTTTAATAGTTTTTATATTATAAATTAATGAATATTATGTGGAAAGATGAAACATGAAAGATCAAATGAAACATCAAATATTACATAAAAAATTAATAAATATTATATAGAGAAATACATTTGCGTTAGTCTATGTATTACATATAAATTAATTGCGATCAGTAATAAGTAACAGAGCAATAAAAATAAATTTAAAA
This sequence comes from Atta cephalotes, assembly GCF_000143395.1. Classification (NCBI taxonomy): domain Eukaryota; kingdom Metazoa; phylum Arthropoda; class Insecta; order Hymenoptera; family Formicidae; genus Atta; species Atta cephalotes. The sequence continues at coordinate 1,939,687 of NW_012130104.1, read as the reverse complement.
ACTTCTGTGAAAATATTAG
>NW_012130104.1:1923891-1936207 GCF_000143395.1 Atta cephalotes | reverse complement strand
TATATATATATATATATAATATATACAAAAATTTTCATATGAGTGAATTCTGAAACATTCTAATTTCTAACATTTCTAACATTTCTAAGATTTCTCATTCTATAATTTCTACGAAATCTTATAAAATCTGAAAAAGTTTAAGATATATTTCAGAAACTGTAGAATGAGAAATTTTTAAAATTTTTAATGTCAGAATTTACATATATGAAAAATTTTTAAATTGGGATAACTTTCTTGTAAAGGATTGTGAAGTGCTTGACTAAGACTTTCTTATTTCTAAAAAAAAAATGTTATAATTCGTAAAAATTCTGAGAAAAATTTTTCATTAAGGATTTCTGGATTTATTCGTTCATTTTAGATTCTAGATGCTGCAGCTGGAGGCAGAAATATTACAACATACGTACGATCAGGAATTGTAGTTGAGACTGGGTGGCGTGCAGATGCGGTGGCTATATAAGGGTCAAGAGATCTTCATGCTCAACATTCCGATATCAGACGGCGGAGAGTATTTCATCATGTGATATGTAAACAAACACTCGCCGGAATTTACTACGCGCCACGGTTTTAAAATTGCCTTGACTGGAATTCACCTCGCTGGACACATTATTACACCAAGAAATGCTTGAGCTGCTGCGATTTAGCACATATATTCAGGACCGAATAAACTCGCTCGAAGATGTTCAGAGGATTGATTGTGGATTTTGAAAGGAGATGAAAATTACAAAAGTGGGCAAAGATTACTAGATATTGACCAATTAAATTATGAATATTCTAGTGAATTTGCTCACTTTTGTAATTTTTATCTCATTTGAAGATACACAATCGACCCCCTGAAAAAAGGAGCCGAATATTCTTCACTGATCCATTTGACCTCTATTCAAAAGAAAATTTTTGGTTTTTTCAAAGAAAAGTTATAGAAACAAAGATTGAGACTTAATGAATGACGTAAAAAACAAACTCTTGAATGCATCAATCTAAAAGTAAATGCCAGATTGGCTCTATTAATCTCCAGGAAGATTTCCAGCGCCACCCGATTACCGCGTTCTATATTGAAGGTCAGCACCAGTTTTCTCAATAAGTCTTCGTATTTGCAAGTGAACCCTGATCTGACTTCCAGCATTAAAAATCTAAATCCTGCTTCTGTATACAAGGATATCGTGACTGTGCATTGAGTCTCTGTAAGTAGGTATTTTTAAATTTTATTATTATACTAGCAAAACTTCTGATCTTACTAAAAATTCTTTTTTATAAAAATACGGTTTCACTTAACTGTATTAATCTTACAATTTCTAACATTACTTCCTAATCTTAGCGATTTAATGTCAAATTATGGCAATTATAGCATAAATGTATCTCCTTTAATGGAGATACATTTATTAACATCAATGTTTTCGCATTACCTCCCAAAGAAGGCTTCAATAAATGAGTCAACTTAGAATCTCTGTAAAGAATATGTTTTTGTTTTTTTAGAAGTGCTACTAAGACAGGCTAAAGATGTATTAATACTTTTTAATTCTAGCAATCTATAATATCGGCTTCATTCTTGTTGGGATCCTGCTACATCGACTAAATTCATTTTTCTTTTAGTTGCTCTTATTTTTATAGTATGTGTACCAGTGATTTGAGCTTTTATTATTAAATATGCTCTGGATAATTTACAATATAAACTATTATATATTCCAAATTAAATTCTATGTTAAATTATAAAAACTCAAGTAGGACAATTTTTTTTATTTATATATTTTTTAAATTTATATATGATAAAAATCTAAGTAATATATTACGTTTCTTTTGCATTAGATCTATGTAAGACATAAAAAATGGATTTTCTTTGAAAGTTTGAAACATTTGTGTTGTTTTAATATTCTCCAGATCTTCCGAATCTAGACATATATAGAATATATGAATATAGAATACAGAATATGTTTAAAATCTGAATGAATCTTCTACTTAAAAAATTTTATATATTTTGCGAATCTGTACATATCTGTAGTTTTTTCCTATTTGATCATGTAATATAATATTTACTGAATACAGTACAATTATTGAATATGTAATAATGCTATAAACCTTAAATATTTTTTTTTAATTTAATGATAAATGAAATAATATTCACTTTTTTCCATGAATTATTGTTCCGGAAAATATTTCAAGAGAGGTTGTAAAACTGTTTTTAAGATCATTTTTTTATACACTCTTTCCCAAAAAAAGTACACTAAAAATTTGGGAAAAATTTTACACACACTCGCACATATGAACACGCGCACGAAAGCACGCACATACACATGCGTACATATATATATATACATATATATACATATTATACATATTAATATATATACAATACACACACACACACACATACACACACACACACACACACACGACACACGCACACGCACACGACGCACGCACACACACACACACACACACACACACACACACACACACACACACACACACACAATGACGTTTCGAGTAGTCAAACTCTATACAGTTCATATTGAAAAGAATTACAACCATAATTTAAATTAATGACAACGGTATCTTAAATTTGGGATAAAAATCAGAGAAAAATTATTGTATCGATAAAAAAGCGATTTAAAATAAAATTCTTTCTCGTACGTGTTGTCCGATTAAATCATTAATTTGATTGATTAATTTGATTGCCGTACATCATTGCAAACTTGGACTTTTAATTATCAATTTTGTATTTTATTATCTTGTCGTTTTGAAAATAATGTACAATAGTACAAATCTCATTCAAATATTCTTAAAGTAGACAATCTTCATTTTTCATTTTTAAACATATTTTATATTCATTATTTAGGTATCAAGTTATATCATTTGATAAAATTTTCCTAAATTTTTATTGCTTTTTCAAGAAGTGTATTTAAAACATATTCTATAAAATAAAAAAAATAGTTATTAAATAAAAGCCATATATAGATATAGGGCGACCTGAAAACTTGATTGTGGAAATATCGAAATTACACATATCAGGAGAACCTATATATATATTGTAATAGATTTTATGCAAATTACGATAATATTATAATTGATTGGCGTTATTACAACGCAGATAGCCAAAATAAGAACAATATGTTGTCATTTTGCTGTCACTTATTTCGCATTCAATTTCACCAAACTAAAGCCAGGATGTTTTCACAAACTGTCTCTTGTTTTAATATCATGTAAAGTCTTCCTTAGAATTCAGCAAACTGCTGACAAGTTGTCATCGCGTGCATGGCGTGCCGTCAGTTTGCTGTCAACGTGACGAGTTTATTATTTCTCAATGTATACTCTTACAATTTCGTAAATGAAATCTATTTGCCCTCCTGATGCTAAATGCTCAGTTCACATTAGATTCCAATGACAGCAAATTGTCGACAAGTTGAAAACAATACATGCAGTGCATCAAATTATTCCATATAAATCTAAATCTCGCTTGGCTATCTGGGAATAATCTATAATTAATTTACTATCAGAATTTTTAATTAAAAGTAATTTTGATAAGTTAGTTTTTTTTACATATCTGCTATTTTTTACGCTTCGATTCACTGTATACCGACCGACGTAGACTAATAATGCCAATATAATGATAACAATACTGAGTCTACAGGTGAGAAATTCACAAATGCCAATAACAATATCAGCGAATTAACGGATTATGAAAGTATAAGAATCACATCATAAGTGACATTATTTCTACTAATTTGTTTTAAATTTTATCTGTATACATTGTTATTTGTTTTATATTTCAGTATTTTCAACTCCGGCTGAGGAGCCAAATGTTTAAAAAATAATTTATAGATAATGATTTTGGTTATCCAACATTTTTGCCAGTCATTTTGTAACACGAAAATATAAATTATGAAAATACAAATTATAAACATATTGGCTTGCTGATTATCAATTTTTTCGAATTTTTTCTACTATTTTGGATTAGCCACTTTGAATTTTTTACATTATATTTAAGCCTAAAAATCTTAATCCTCCGTATATATAACAGAATAACAAAATTAATTTTGAAAGTTGCACGTTTTTTCCGGTTCCTTTTTATTTATTGCAAAATATATTTTGTGCTACGACTTTTTCGACTTTATTGCTCAAAAATTCTTGTTTTTAAGTCTTTAAACGGGAAATTTAAAAAATAATTAATTATAAAATCGATGCATTGTAACTCGAAATACAAGCAAAAGAAAATATCGGGTTAGAAATATCCATATGAACAGGGATTTTTTTTTAGTTGTGTACTAAGAGTTAATGTTCATATTTTCATTAAGGTATGAAAACCAAAAAAGGCGTATATATCACAATTAACCTATGATGGAAGGGATTGATATGGTGTGCTCAGTTTAGAAATCATGCCCCTTATGCGAGTTGAATATCGTTAATAAATCCAGGCCTGCCAACTGTGAAGATATGATATGAAGATAAGAAAATAATGTTGCTACAACTGATCTCTATGCATCTTCATCAGATCTCGCTGTGTATGTCCTTTTCTTTTCGTTTCGAAGCGTGGAGCAACATCAACTGTCAAGCAAATGTCAAACGTGATTTTGAGAACTTTTAACAATTATTAGTGTTTCTAAGGCCCGATTGCACTAACATTACTTTGAATTTAAGCGAGATTTAAAATTCTCTCTATCTCATTTTAAAACGGAAAAGAGGTAGGAACAAAGAGAGTTTTAAGTCTCGCTTAAAATTAAAGTAATATTGATGCGATTGAGTCTATTTGTCTCCTTTTTAATTCAGAATTTATCTGATATTGTCGATGTTACACATTTCTCTGCTCTGGCACCGCATTATATATACTTTATTGCTTATATTGTAATATTATAATATCCACTGCATTCCTCTTTTTAATTTCTAACTTGTATTATAACAGTGTGACTGAAGAAGATATATATATGTTTGTAAATTAATATGTACTCTTTATTGACACATGTAAATGCTTAATTTTGTTATCGATATTATTATTAACAAAGCTTTAATGGCTACTTTATATATTATACGTTTAAATCTTTTTCTTCTGAAATTTATTTTTAAGTACAATTTATTATAACTTTTATATATTGTAATAATCCATCAATCGTATTCTGAATTTAACAACTGGTTTTTTTATTAAAATAACTTTCTTCACAATTCTTGTGAATAGATTACTTGTTCTAAGAAGAAAAATGAGAACATTCCAATCATATTGCTCGTTTTTAACGTTTTATATTGAATATTTCAATGGACCACACAGATTCTTAACAAAGAGGGAACATAGGAACATTCGATACGTATCTATATTTTTTAAATTTTACTATATAACGTACAGAATATTGTTATTTTAATATGCGAATCCGACAATTACTGTAACATTATTATTTTTATTTTTTAATTTTTCTAATATTTTTCTAATATTTTTCTAATATTGAAAATGATCCGATCAACATTTAAACGTATGTATTTCTTATATGTTTTTGCGTATTAAATATTATTAGTATTAACTGGCTCTTCTTGATTTATTCGAATTGAGCCATTCTATCAATTTTTATTTGATTTTTATAAAATTCACAGAAAGTTTTTGAAAGGTAAAAAACAAATGAAAATTCTATCTTTAGAAATATCGTTGAATTTTCAAGTCTCAGCGAAATTAAGAGACTTTTAGACACATGATTTTCAGAAAATTCGCTGAAAATTTCTAAAAAGTGAAAAATCGTGAAAATTCTATCCTCAGATATATTCTAAATTCCCGAATTTCAGCGGAATTCAAAAACTTTCAGACAGTTGAAAATAATTTTTAGAGAAAATTATTGCTGATAATACCTGAAATTCCTTGAGGAAATCTCTGAATGTTATCGAAAATCCCTGAAAAACATTTTCAGACATTTGCAGCAAAATTTTCAGAGATATTTTTTCATCAAGATTTAAATATTTTTAAACAATGTTTTAATGTTATCGCTGGCATCCCATCATAAGAGTAAAGTATCACGTAATAGCAGTTCTTGCCGATTTTTTGCTATTTTCCTATAGTTATGCAATAGTTATAGTAATTTCAATGCTTTCGATAAGTCTTGTTCAAAATTCTTGTCCTTAAGTATTATTATTAAATAATTTTTTAATCTCACTGCTGACAGCACATTTTTGATAAGTATATGATACTGCCAGTTCCTAACGCTTTATGGCAGTTCTTGATTATTGTCGCATAGTAGTGACTGTTCTAAAAATCTGTTCTAAAAAAAGAACTCTGATAAAAACCTAGAAAGCCTTAGAATTATATTGCAGAACTATAAAGGAAAATAGCAAAAAATCGGCGGGAACTGGCAGTTACGTAGTACTTTACCTTTATGATGTGATGCTAGCACTGATTGAAAAATTATTTAAAAATACTTAAAGAATTTTAAGCAAAACCTGTAGAAAGCGTTAGAACTATTGGAAAATGTCAAAAAATCGGCTGGAACTGTTCTGATTTTAACTATTGTTAAAATCAGGAACTGTACGACTATTATAGATGCAAACGGAACTGTGTATAAAATATCGGATTTTTCAAAATGAAGTGCTTACCCGAAAATAATTTTATATGTATACTGATTACACAAGCAAAATACAAGAATATATCGAAACAACAATATCGGAATTAGAAAAAATATAAAAATTGTCTTCATTTCAAGAACTACAGGAACATCAGAACTTATAAAAGAAAAGCAGACAATAATAATAAATAATTACTCGTTTTATTCGCGCTATTACATTATATTAAAGAATAATATATAAAAAAAAATAAATTTTTCTTCATAAATATGTTTAATATTATTTATTTGTAATATAAATTTTTTATTTATAAGTTTTTTAAAAATTAAATTGGATACTTTTATACTATTAAATTAAAATTAAATATTTTGCTACATGTTTTTCACACAATGTCACATATCTTATCTTTGTCTGTATTACCGACTAATTATTTATCGTGTAGGCTACCTTTAGAGATCGGAGAGAAAGATAAACACGTATCATGCTGTATATTGTTAGCGACAATAGGTAAATTCACTTTGCCAGATGATAATGCAGAATATTGCTTTTACCAATCATCTGCCGTCTCTGTGATACCGATTATTGCTAACAATATTCAGTGATGCGTCAATTAATAATTATTAATTCAATGTTTTCATATCCTAGATACGTAATATATACAACATATCTTATTCAAATTGATTATATATGTCATACACATATGCATTCGATATTATTATACATTCGATATTATTATATCTATAAATAAAATTTGTAGTTAATAATGTAAATTGCTCCAAAACTTGAATAATTTTCTGACACCTTTCGAAAATGTTTGAAAGACGTTTAAAAGAAAAACGTTTAAAAGATGTCTTTTGGAAAAGCCTTAAAGATATTCAGTTCAAATCGTCTTTAAGATTTTTCCAAAAGAGTCTTTTAGACGTCACTTTTTAGATATTTTTACGTCTTTTAAATATTTTCGAAAAATGTCAAAATTATATTATTCAAGTTTTGGAGTATATGTAACACTTTACATTATCGACTATAAATTTTATTTATATATAAAAAGTCCGAAAAATTTCTGAAGAACATCTTTTAGAAAAAAAATCTTAAAGAAAAATCTTAAAGACGTCTGTTTTAAAATGTGTCTTTTAGATGTCTTTTAAACATATGTATGTACAACAATGTATACCTGGAAAGAACCCAGACAATATCATGTCCAAAATACGAGGAGCAAAAGAATGAGCTGCATTATCAACAAATAATTATCTTTATTTCCAGACAACATTATGTCCAAAATACGGACATAAGACATAAAGATTATTTTATAAGACATCATATTATAAGTCTTAAAGCAATCTTTAAAACGTTTTCAAGCCGTCTTAAAGATTGCTTTCTCTTATAATATGATGTTTTATAAAATAATCTTTACGTCTTCAAGACGTTTTATATCCATATTTTGGACATAATATTGCCTGGAAATAAAGATAATTATTTGTTGATAATGCAGCTCATTCTCATATCAACACTTATATGTATACATTTATAAGATAAAAATTAGTAAATAAAAATTACAAAATAATTTCATTCTTATTTTATTGCATGTTTGTCTAGTTGCATTTCGATTTTTGATTCTTTCTTTTCTTTATTTCTATGTACGAAGTGGAACAAATTATAAAACAAGCTAATACTAAATATTCTCCTGAAATATTCATATAAATTTTTAAAATTCCCAAAAAACATTCCAAGTTCTAATATCTCGAAATATTTGTGTGTGTTTGTGTGTGTGTGTTTGTGTGTGTGTGTGTGTGTGTGTGTGTGTGTGTGTGCGTGCGTGTGTGTGCGCGCGTGCGTGCGTGTGTGTGCGTGCGTGCGTGTGTGTGTGTGTATGTGTGTGTAAAAGCAACATTCAAATATCAGTTAAAAATTTATATATTAGGTGGAGTAAAAAGAAATCTATTATTTTTCCATTCAATTTCATGCAAAAATAATGGATTTCTTTTTATTACACCTAATATCATTGTTCCGAGAATATTCCACATGTTTCGTAAAATTCTTATTTTTTTCAGAAATTATAGATTGGGTCTGAATAACTTTTGAAACAAAATTATACTGTGAAGAACACATTTCATATAATTTCATCTTGAAGCTCAATTGTGGAGCACATTTCATAGCAACGATGGAAAAGTAAAAATGAATTTTTAGTGCAAAAATAAAAATAAGGGAAATAACCTCCAATGGCCTTGACTTTAACATCTGATATCAAAGTCATGACTTTGAGCAACATTCAAAAGGTTTTAGCTATCAATCAGACACCTTAGATGACTTAAATAATGCAAATGCCGGCAATATATACATAACTTTCAAATCTCATAATTCGAAATGCACTTAAAGAAAAAATATTTTATTGTAGCGCTTTGGAAAGCTCTTGAAATAAGGCTACAAGAGTGTGCAATAAAAAATGGGAGATTTCATTCAAAAAACTTCATGCAACCTTGACCTAACTTAAGGACGTTCTCTTAAGGTAAACTAAGGTCATCATCTTTTTTCCTGGAACATAAAACTTTTGTCTGAAAGATTTTTTGAAAAAACTTCTCCCTTTCGAGATATTCAAGTATTGATTAACATAATCTCTTTCTCAGATAGATCATTTTAATCAATACATTTGAATATAGAAATAATATTATGTAGAAAAATATATAGAAATAAAGAAATGGAAGTACAAAAGGAAAGAAAGAATATTTACATATGCTAATATTAATATTAATATTAATAAATAATTAGTATTATTAAAAGAATAATTAGTTTTATTTTATTTCTTTTTTCTTTTTCTCTCTCATTTTTTTTATTACTTTCTTCACGTTCTTTGCTATTACGCGTCACCTTTTTTAATGCTGACTAATTTGCCGATAAAAGAATGTATTACGTAAAACATGTTTATTCATAACGTGTTTTTACGTGTGCGACAAAATATTAATTTACATGACAGATCACGTTTAAATCGGCGGAATAAATTGGTGACGGGAAGGATCAATAATGACGCATTGTTACGATTGATTTCGCTAGCGTTGCCTGGCAGTGACACGTATTCGATATCGAATTTCCCTGATTATTACGACGAGAGGAATGCATAACGATATATTCAATCGAAGAAAAAAAGCGGTGCAGGTGCATAATCGGACATAGTCGAGACAAGTTCTTCAACAAACGAAAACTGCATTTGTAGCATAATGTCGTTTACAGTTTCACGTTACGTTTTATATCAATATCTTCTTTTTTTTGGTAATTTGAGTTGAGTTACATTTCTTGCTGAGTTTAATATGAGTTTTATTAATTAATCTCATCCACGGATATGTAGATTTTTTTTAAATGTGAAAATGACTTGTAAAAAAATTAAAAATCTTGCAGTGATCAAGATGTGTATCGCGCTTACCTCAGACGACAAGGGAGCATTATATCAGAACTGTACGATTTTCGATAAATCGGATATATACGGCGGTCCAGTATGCGGCGACAACGGCGTAACATATGCTAATAGTTTTTATTTAGATTGTAAAAATCACCATAATCACGAAACCGGTAAGTTAATCTTTTTGTTTCAACTAACAAAAATTGATTATGCACAAATATGTATTGTTATTTTGGAATTACAATGAAATATTAATGTAAGTTGCGTGCCTGCTTCATAAATTATATTATAAATATTTTACTAGAAGTTTTATAAAGAATTATGTGTATCTAAACACAAATTAATCAAAATAGCAAAATGTTTCTTAAATATGTCACTAATTTCTTAAAATGTATTAATTTCCACTGACAAAAATTAATAATGCCAAATTTTGTAATAATAATGAGATTTGGAATAATAATGATACATTAAAATGCACTGTAAATTTTACACATTTATAAAATTTTATTTAATATTTTTTCCGGTGATTTAACATTCTTTTTAGTTGCCACCTTACACTCTGGTCCGTGCTTGGAAAACGAGGAATACTGTAGCGTCAATCTGTATTATGATCCGGTTTGCGGTTCAGACTATAAAATTTATACTAATATGCAGTCTTTATTTTGCGTTCGTCAAAGGCAATCTAGAGGTAAACGCAGATAATATGAATCGTTTCATTTTTCGTGTGTATATTTGATGTATACATTTAATTTTACAATATTAAAATAAAAATTTAATAACGATAATGTTAATTTGCATTGAGTCTTTTTTCTGTAAAAAAATTACTGAATTTATTAAAAATTTCTATTTATTGAGAGAAATATTTTTCACTATTTATTATACGTTGTATCTTTATATTATAACTATACAGATAATTTAATATATTTTATTGCAGAGATATTAAATTAATTTATAGATTTTTAATATATTTTACTTGCGGACTAATAATTGCTTGGGTTCTTATCTTTTTTATTTTCTATATTAGATTTATTCTCGAAGCTCTCTCTTTTAATTTTATATTTTTAATTTTTATTAGAGTTTTTAATTTAATATAAATAAGCTTTAATTTTCACATAGAAAGAACGAATTTACTAAAATATTTAAAAATTTATTAGATACACAGCTTTGAACACAGCTTTGATTTTGTTTGAACCATCAAATAATCAAGTAAAACATTAAATTATATTAAAAATCTTTATTTTAGACCGCATAAGAAACACAATTAATACTAGCAATTTAAAATGCCTATTACGAAGCTGGATCTTCATTGCTTTTAAATAATTCAATTTTGAATTACTAATATATACGTACTTACATATATATCATATTGTAATCTTTTCAAGTAAAACGTTTAAATTAGTTGTTAGAACATTAAAACTTTTTAAAACATTCATCATCATCACGTTTGAGTGTCCTGTACTATTTTGATGGTCCAACAAAAATATTTTTAGGTCTGTATCTAAACATTTTTTACTAGGAAAACTAGTTCAACATTAATACAATTGAATACAAATCGATTTACATATTTTCAATGTTAATAAATAATTTAATCCTTTTAACGTTATGAGGTTATTGTGGCAATAAAAGATACGTAATTAAATTATTTTTAAATTAAATTATTAATACTGAAAATATATTAATTGATAAATTCATTTGCAATTAATTGCACTCAATATGCAGTGTTGCACTAATTTTCCCAGTGGAAAAACGCTATAAATTTTTAGATACTTCAGCAAAACCGAAGATGACCGTTTTTCATGTTGACTTACAAAATGCGAGCGTATTGATATTTCGATTATTATACTTTGGCTAATCACTAATCATGAGCAAATTAATTTTTACTGCTCATTCAATCATGAATTTTGTCCTGTGATCTGTTTCAGATTTAAAAGCTGTGCCGATGACGGATTGTCCACAGAACGATTCATGTTACCGAGGTGGAACCGAATATTACGGCATAAATCCAATCTGCGCTAATAACGGACTCACTTATCAAAACGCGGCTCAGCTCAAGTGCCTGCAACGATATAATTCCAGTAAGGGATTATGACGGGAAGTTATGCGGAAGCATTTAGTTATGACTTGCATAATTGCCAGTAAATAATCGAAAATAACTCCTTGCCGGTACCTTCGCACTCTCTTAAGTCTTATGTCGTGTTGGTGCTGAATTAATTTAGAGTTCCACTTTGAACTAAATATTTCATCGGCATAACCCGGTTATCCCTCTGCGGGCGTGGATCACGATTTACATCCGAATCAAGATAATTGCTTGACACGGACAGCAATTGCAGATTCAGACTGCATTTTCTATTAATACACGAAACGATCGTAGCGAGATATTTCCGAGATTTATTGTATATATATATA
>NW_012130104.1:1918532-1923124 GCF_000143395.1 Atta cephalotes | reverse complement strand
ATATATATATATATATATATATATATATATATATATATATATATATTACCTCAGCCAGAATTCAAAAAATTAATTTATTATAAATATAAAAATCATGTAAAGGATCATTGAAAAATATTATTTGCGTATCATATTTATTGCACGTTCGATTCATGAAGCACACAGCCTCAAAATTTATTTTATTTTTCTAGGATTGCGAATTATTCACGACGGTGGTTGTCGCGTGGAATTTGTTCATAAGCTTTATGGTAGAGCGGTTTGTGGCGTCGCGAAAGCGAGATACGAATGGAATCCAGTCTGCGCGTCCGACGGAATCACTTATCCAAATCCTTTCGTCTTTCTCTGCTATCGCCCAAGTATGTAATAATATATTCTTATATATAATATATTCTTATATAAGATATCAATAATTTTACACATTTTATCGAAGAATACTTTCAGGAATTCCGAATCGATTTCTCCAAACAATTGTAATGTTAAAATATTGATAAAATTTTATTTTATACGATGGTAAATTGTCGTTAATGTAAGAGCATAATACATCTTTATATAACAAAAATTTAATTTTATTTCATTTAAAAAAATGAATTTATTTTAAGATAACTTTAATTTATTATTTAATGCAAAAAGTACAGATATCATTTATGCAAAAACTAATCATTTATACACCGTATGGCTCGCTTCTTTATTTAATACTAGCCTAAAGTTTGCGAATATAACGAATGTAGACTTTTTAATTTAGAGAGTGTGCGAATGTATATAGCTTACTTTTTACCCCAGGAAGTTCTGCGAATGTAGCTTATATTTTTAAATTTAGATCTGAATGTAATTTTCAACGGAGAGTGCGACACACACAGTTACAAATCTTGCATAGAGGCACATACAAATACGACGGTCTTGCCAAACGGCGAATACGCGAATGACGCCTTCACTGCGGACGACGAGGTTTGCGGGAACGACGGTAGCACGTATCAGAGTATACATCACTTGCAATGCCATACTCGTCTCGATAAATGTGAGTTTTGCGTCGCAAGAGAGATGGAAAGAGAAAGACTCGACGCCGAAGAGATAGCTATTTCAAAGTGCATAGAAGTATACGGTCCAATTATTAAACACATCGCTGACAAGCATCTTTCGAAATTCAGTTATTTTCATAAAGCTCCATTTATTCAGTAAGCTTTGAAAAAAAAAAGATAAAAAAATCTGCGCAGAAAATTTAAATTTCAGTAAAATTTACATGTGCAGAAATAGACCTTTAAAATTTTTATATACCAAAATTTAAAACATTACTTTATTTCGAAATCTACGTTTTCTGTTTTTATATGGATTTTATACAAATTATTATACGACAATAATGATAATAAAATAATAAATAAATATATAAAAATAAAAATATTTTGTGTTTGTGTTTATAAAATCGGTTCTTATTACAACATTTTTATATTCAATTTTTTAACATATTTTTAACATATTTGAATGTTAATTTAATGTGACTATACATGTTATTTGAATATTTTGTATTAAATATTGATATTTAATAGTGTTTCTTAGTGTTAAAGTAATATAATTTATGAACAAGTAAATAAATAACATAAAAATAATGTAGTTTCAAAACGAAAATTTTAAGATTAATAAATAAAAGATAAATATTATTTTAAGATATTATAAATATTAATTTTACTAAAGAAATGTGTTTCTACAATTCGATTCCAAATTATATCAAAGCGTTACATTTTTAATATGTGTATTATACTTTAAAATATATTCATGTTACATTAAATAAAAAAATTAAATGGATCGTTTAGATTCTGACACTTCACATTCTAAACTTTAGAACACATAAAATGTCAATTAAGAGAAATAACATAAATAATTATAATTGTTTATACATCTAAAATATATCGAAAACACAAATTTTGCAACTGTTTATTAACATTTTATCTCGTAGATGTATTTTTGAAGCATAATGGATCATGTTCCGGACCAGATGACCATCCTTGTGGTTCGGTACCAGAAGAAGAACATAGGCAACCAGTATGTGGTACCGACGGTAAATCCTATGTGAGTCCAGAGGCCCTTTGGTGCGCTAAATTACGCTCTCCGAAAAGAGGTGAGATTTGTAAACCATATTTATAATAAATTCCGGACGAACTCTTCCCTTCATAATGCTCACGTTCACGCTTTTTCGCAGGTATTTTCGCTTGAAATTCTCTTCGCTCATTAACTTGCTTATGTCGCGTAAAATTATGTAGACACGCACTCCGCATAATTTCGAGATTTGTGTCTACGTGATACACAGACGTGGATTTTTGACATAACAGGAAAAATATAATTTTACAATAATTTTCGAGCCTGTCTGTTGTACACCTCGTTATGTGCGTCAAACGGAAGAAGCAATCTCGCAAGATAAATTCTATTGAGTTGTACGTGAAATTACGTCGCAGGACAAATCGCGATATTCATATGTGACGTTGACAATGTTGACTGTTTCGATGAAGATCTTATACATACTCGTGTTGAAACACGATGTAGAGAAGACAAGAGATACCGTTTGTTTTCGAGACAAAAGCATTTCTCGATCAATAACCAATCGCACATTCAAAGCTGATTAATGAGACGTTCTCGTTTTTACAGATATTGCTTACAAGCACGACGGTCCATGCTAATGAAGACATTGTCAGGAATTGCTACATCATCAATTTTGAAAAATGTGTCAAAAAAATTGACCGTGAAAAAAGCAGAAGTTCTTAGTATTAGTTATAGTTTATAAATATTTTATACAAAAATTTTCTGGATTTATAGCGTTATTTGTATCTTTCTCCAAGATATTACAACTGATATAAATAATAACAAAGTTTTTATAAAAAATATAAATTGTATAAGTGATTTTAAATTAAATATAAATGCAAGTAATATCAATAACTTCCTTTTAGCGCTCTGTATAGGAATAATGACATTTATTTGTTCAATTTATTTCTGTTATGAAGATATCAGATTTGATTGAAGCATAACTTAATGGTAAATGTGCGATACAAATTTTCTTAGCGAGTTAATTTTATATTTTATATGTTAGGAATCTAAATATAATTAGTATAAAGATACACTATATATATATATATATATACTATAGATTTTAATTTTTATCTTTCAAATCATGTCATTTTGATAATTCTTTACATACTTATAATAAAGAAAGAAAAATATAATATTTCAATTTTTTCAACTTGACTGATGAAGAAATGTCAACATTATAGTAGCATTTGTTAATCTCTCAAGAATAAAAATAAAATTTTAGAAATATAATTACATATTATAATTAACATAACGTATACAGTTATATACAGTTAATTATATAGTAATTATATTGTTAATTATATAGCTAATTATATAGTTACTTATAATATATTATAATTAATTTTCCAACTTTCTAGACTTGTTTCTCCATTTTATGTAGCTTCTTGTTTTTATTATATTTTAAAAATATATTTCCTCTTATGTAACAAGATTTCATTTTCAAAAAAATTTGAAAAATATTGCAAAAATAAATACATAAAAAAGTCAATATAATATTAATTAAAGTTATATACAAAAAGCATACAAAATTCTGTATGTTTATATGAGAAAATTGAAATATTTATTTTAAAGTATCAAATCTGAGTAATTGGCAAAAAAGATCAAAAAGCTCAAATTGTTAATATTTTTGACCATATCTTGATTTCTCTTTAAATTTTTAAATCTTTCTTGTACGCATCGCAAGTGTTAGAGAATCGATAAGACTGTAAATGTACCGAGGACGCTACTCGTTTATTCAATTGTGAATATTGTGTTTGCTATCTTTTTTAATTAAAGAATATAAATAAAAAATGAACTTCAGCATTCACTATTCTGTTCCATTTACATCAACATGAATCTAGCTATTATTCTTCTTATTACTGTTTTTAAATTAGATTGTATCTTACTTCTATTTATTCCATTTAAAAGCTTATTGCATCTACAGAAATGTGTATATATGTGTAAATATATGTGAGTATATATGATGTGTAAATACACGTGAGTGTCTGCGTTATACTGAGCTCGGGTTTGTGTGTTCACTAAGCCTAAATAACTATGCGGATCAGTCATCCCAATAGGATGCGTGCATGATGCAAGGTAATCTCGTAGAACACCATCTATAATTTATCCGAACGATGTTTCTCCACGTATTGCAACTGCCATTCTCAAAGAGAGGGACGAACAGAAGCTATTTCGAATGGGTTAAGGTCGCCTCCAGGGCTTCTTTGAACAATCGTCGAACAGTTCCGTAAAAGGTACATATAGATAAAAGAGAAAGAAAATGAACATGAGCAGCGACAGCGTAGTATATGGACTTATATATAAAGATTTTTGAATTTATATGCATTTCAGTTTTAAGAGAAATTCTTATCGAATAAATCGATAAGAGTATATCAATTTCACATTTAATTTTTCATTCGCATAACGCGCGGATTGATATCAAAAGAAAGATTTTCCCTTAATAAAAAATTTTAATAGCATTATGAGAGGACAATTTAAAACACAATTATTTTATTACCTTAAAATAATTTGAAGAATTT
>NW_012130104.1:1910141-1917721 GCF_000143395.1 Atta cephalotes | reverse complement strand
CTCTCTCTCTCTCTCTCTCTCTCTCTCTCTCTCTCTTCCTCTGCGAAATTCGCGCGCTGCTACAATAAACCTATTTTCTCTATGAAGTTCTTATTTTATATAAAATATTTTTCCATTTTATAATGAATGTATCATTTTGATGCCACATTTTAATTTAATATAATATAATTAATTTTCTATTTATGTGAGACAAAACGTTTGTTCCATTACGTAACAAATATTAATCAATATATAATTGTTATTAATTTCCAATAATATGCAATATAATTTCTACTTTATATAGATATAAAAATAAAAAAACGTCTTTTTAAGTTAAAAATTCAAAGCCAAAAGTGATAAATAAATCGTACCTCTTCTCAAATAATAAAATATACGCATGAAAATATTGAAAATAAAATTCCGTCCGCTGTAATTTGAATAAATCAGATGTGATTTTTATTTTACTCTACTAACGATTTCCTATGACTTTAACGTTCGTATGCATAATGCAGTCAAGTAGAATTCAATACACATTGCAACAAATTTTCCTCTGGATTCGTTCATGTCACATCAATGTAATGTTGCGAGATAAATTTTTCTTCGAACAATTCGTCTGTATTAATGTCATATTAGAAATAGGTCTCATGTCCTAAATTAATTTTCATCACTTTTACAAGTATATAAAAATTATTAAGCAATTTTTATGTATATTTTGATATCTTTAGAAAATATTTGTGAAGTTGTAGATATTTATAACAAATTATATATAAATTATTATATATTATATATAAATTATTATAACTATAAATATAGTTAACAAAATAATAAAAATGCACTTTTTCATACAAAAATGTAAAACTCTGAAACAAAGATGTTTAAAGGAAAAATATGTTTCAATATCTTAAAGTTGGCATTCCAAACTACAAAAGAAAAAATAGTTCAAGTATCGACTGTTCAAAAAATTTAATTATTTAATAATCAGAAAATGATGTTTTTTTAATATGCATGAATGACTATAAATTGAAGATTATATTGCATTTATATACATTTTAAACAATGCATTTTATTATTGCTATTGTATTAAAAAAACTTATAATTTATTAGGAAAATATTTTTATAACATTACAAACAACACAATATGTACTATAGATAGATTTAACACAAGAGTATCAAAAACTATCGTATTAAGTATCGTGTAAGTATATTAAATATTGTTCTAGGATTAAATTCTTTTTTTAATGATTCACGAATTATTCCAGCAATACAAACGAGAATTAGTTTAAAATAAAAAAAAAATAAAAAAAATAAAAATTTTTTTTAGTTTCAAAAAATATACACTCTGTATATACGATAGGTCATCTGTGACCCAAAGGTAAACTTCGGAGTTATTCTAGTTAAATACACACGAAGGCCAGCAACGCACAAAATTTGTTCTCTAGATGCCAATTTTTTTTAGGAATAAAAAAGAAATTGATATTTGACTAGAGCCCCTATTCTTAAAAAGAAACATATACGAATAACTAGGGAAATATTATATTATATGTAACGTATATTATAGTATTTCCCTAGTTATTCGTATACGTTTCTTTTTAAGAATAAGAGCCCAGTAGATCTAGTCTGTAACTTTTAATGACAGTTTGGTATAGTTATATTGTCGTTGCGCAATTTTTTTTATTATATAAAATATCTGTGCAACAACATTAACGATATCGATTCTGTCGATAAGAGTTACAGAATAGGGCAGCAGGTGCTCTTAGTATTTAAAGAAAAGAAATGCCCAAGATACGAAGAAATGATCTAAATGTGTATCAAGAATTACGTGATATCTAATTATCAATCTCTTACTAATTATCTATTGAAAGCTTATAAAATTGAAGCTTATAAAACTTAATTACAAGCAACCGCGAGCACGAACATTATTAATAAAATTAATTATTAATAATTATTCTCCCAATCAAACAGGAAAATATTTTCACAAATTCTTCGTCCTAAAATTCCATGACTTTTCCCTAACTTCTAGATAAATTTTTATGATTTTTTCAATAAAATTAAAAAATTGTTGTATCTTCATTCTGTGATTTGGAAATCGTTAAATATTTTGTTGATGGAGCAATTTAACATAGCAACGTAAATTACTATTAATATTACTAATACTGCTTGCATTTAATTGTTAAATTGGTACTATTAATATCAAACTTTTTTAAAATTCAAAAGTTTATCTTTCCAGAAAACAAAGTTCTCTGATTTTTTCCTAATTTTCCTGTTTTCAAGAATCCTGATATTTCTTTAATTTTTCCGATTTAGTTCTGTGGCAATCCCGTTTCAATAAGATTATAAATGTCGCAGTAAAATAGATTTATAATTCTTGTACTCTGTCACAATTATTTCTATTTCAGATGAATAAACGCGAGATATTCACTTCATCATCGTCGCGTCAACATGCGTACATGTAATCACAAAAGTTAATTACAAAAGTTAATTAAATGTTTGGCTTAATTATTAGAATTGTATTTTGAAAGATATAACGAAACACGCCACTACTTTCCTACCCAAACGTCGTCGCATGAATAATACAGCGCCGGTAGCGCATTAGTAGTGTCGACCTCGAAGATACGATAAGTACAAGTCCTTGCGTAAACAATCGCACGCTGTTTGTCACAAACACATATCAAAGATTGTATGCCAACCGAAATATTTAATTCTTCATAACGTAAATTTATGCAGAGTATTCTGTTTCTTACATTTCAAACTAATTGCATTATCATCAAATATTAAATTCAACACTTACGTGAAAAATTCCCTTTATTATCGTACTTAATAGCAAAATATTAGATAAATCATTTTATTATGATTACTTTGTGTCATATTGTTAAATATGATCGCAGAGATTTCATGTTGATAATATTTTAATGCGGTTCTTTTTATCTCT
This sequence comes from Atta cephalotes, assembly GCF_000143395.1. NCBI lineage: Eukaryota > Metazoa > Arthropoda > Insecta > Hymenoptera > Formicidae > Atta > Atta cephalotes. Next base: position 1,914,813 of record NW_012130104.1, on the reverse strand, counting down.
TATACATTACCGGAAAAATATAATTCTTTTATAAAATTATCTTCTTCAAAAAGGCACTAAATGCATTCAGCAAAGGATTTTTTGAATTAATATATAGAATGTCTCGTAATTTATCCGATAACGTTCGTGAACAGGTAGAGCGGATTAAATCCTCTACCATTTTTCAATTTTTGCAATAGTTAATTAAGATATTAATTACTAAAAATTGCCGAATATTGATCTTCAAAAATTTTTTTCTCAAATATCAACTTTATAGAAAAACTGTAAGAAAGAAAATTGTTTATTTTCTTCTCATAAAGTTCTGAAAATTTTTTCAGAATTTTTTCAGAATTTTTAAATATTTTTTCATGGTAAAAATAAGAAAATGCAGTAAAAAGTTGATAAAAAAATTCTTAGAATTCTATGAGAAGAAAATTTGATTAATGATTTTTGTCTCTTGCAGTTTTTTTATAATATTGATAGTATTTGAGTAAAAAATTATTGAAGATCAATATTCGGCAATTTTTAGTAATTAATATTTCGTTAACTATTGCGAAAATTGCAAAATGATAAAGAACTTTTCAACTCAGTTTAGTCCGTTCTATTCATAAGCGTTGTCGAGTGAATTATGGAACAACTTGTATATTTCAATAAAATAAAATATAATTTCAAATAATAAAGACAGAGAAAAAAATATTGCAGATATAAAAAAAATAAATCCAATATTATTTAAATCGTAAAACTATTTACGTGAATTTCTTATCAATGTTTTTTATTATCTAAATGAAATCTTCTTTAAAAATCAAAGATAAATATTCTCTATTATATTATGATATATGTTGATATATACGTTGTCCTATTCAGAAATAAATAATGATTATATTCGATTCTATATATTATCTCTACATCTATATTTTCCTTATGACTATTTTCATTTTATTTTCTTTCTTTCAACATGCCAATGTAATTCCGTCATAACAATTTTTATTGAATTAAGTACTATAAAAATATCTCGTTTATATATATTAATATGTACTGTGTATTGAATACATGATAAAAATACAAGAAATTAACATGCATTCTTCAAGTATCATGACATACTTTTGATGGTATCTTCAGTTTGTACAATAATAGGTATTGATATGATAATCACAACTCAGGAACTATTTTTCTAAGAAATGTTTATAATCCTGTGCGTCCGACAATTAATTTCTGCATTGGGCGAAATCATTTAACGCGCCGAGCAATTAAATGCACGAGTTTCACATGTAATTATCACATCAAGTCTAGTTTATTATGTCTTCAGAAAACAGATTATCTTTACTGAGGATCCTTTTTTTCTTCAATTATTGATCTACTGAGGATCCTTTTCTTCTTCAATTTTGGCCTATATTTCAATGATCTACTGAGGATCCTTTTCTTCTTCAATTCTGGCCTATATTTCAATGTACAGCCTTTGCTTTTTGCTGCAAATTTGCTGGTACGATTTCATATGCATTCCTAATATAACAAATAAAGATATTTCTTTGACAGTTTCAAAGGATCATTAGCAGAGATTTAGCGCTCTATTTACTTTGTTACATTTAGCGTTAAATGTAGATATCTGACATCTGAAATTTTGAGTTTTATTTACTTAATAAGACGATTGAATTATCGAAATGTCAATGCAAAGTTTATTTTGCATCAAAGAATGACTTGAACAGAAATAAACAGAATAAAAATGTAAAAGATTCGATTAAATCTTGCATGAAGTCATCGTATTCGACAATTAGTTTATGTAAATGATTGACAATTGAATTTCGTTTTCTTGATTTATTGAATATAATTTTTTCTTCTCGTAATGCAAAATAAAAATCGATTACATCCCTTAATTAATCATTATATTACCTAGATTATAAAAATTATATATATAAAATCTTTTTATTAAGATAAATTGCGAAAAGAATTTCCGACAGTATTTTGCGCAACTGGAGTATAAGTACTCCAAAGATAATCGCCGTATCAATGCGAGATAATAGACAAAGCCAGATTTAGAGTTAAAAACTGAGAGAGAGGGAGAGAGAGTGAGCCTAGCGAATTGCTTCTCTACGTGCGATTTCAAAGCGAAAAGTTGAGTTTCTCGGAAATAGTCGGAAGTTAAAACGCGCATTATTTGCAAATTATTTCCCGTCCGATCATCAAAATGTCATAAGCCGCATTCTAGTCGTCCGTTTCGCTTATAGGTAATTGCACAGCGTGATTGCGACACAGGGTAACGATCGGAAATTTTTGTCAATCAGTCTACAATTCGATAGCCACGGCAGGAAATTACAAAACGATCCGCAGCCGCGAGAAAGCAAACGATGATTAAATGAAGAACGGAAGAAAAAACGAAAGAGAGAACGTATGATTGTCCCTTCTAATCGGCGGATAATCGGCGGAAAGATGCGCAGCTCGTCTCGCTAGATCCGGCGTTGCGATTAACGATGAGAACAGATTTTCTCACGAAGCCCTGACACATTCCCCTGGTAACCGGGCAGCCTTATTCTCTCGCTATATGGAATATGGAGAATGGGTCGAGGAAGATTGCGCGTGACGCGTTTTGTCGCAGATAAGCGTATGACAGTAATGTATCGCGACAGGTGCACCCTGTTTCCGCGCAAGCATGTCTTGCGCTGAGGGACCGATATATAAAATAGTAATTTAGAAAAATATCCAGCTCTAAAATGTTTTTGCATATATTAAATATAAAAATGCTTTATTAAATGCTTTATTTAATTTTTACAATCTGGTAATATATTAATTAAGGAGCGCAATTGATTTTTATTCTGCATTGCGAGAAGAAAAAATTATATGATTTTAATAAATTACAAAAAAATTCGATAGACAACTAATTACATGAACTAATTATCGAATACGACGGTCATGCAAGATTTAATCGAATCTTTTACTATCTCTATTCTGTTTCTAGAATAGTATGTGTATAAAATTTTGTTTATTTTTATTGTAAGTCATTCTTTGATGCAAAATGGACAATTTAAATTGTTTATATGGTTCAGATGAGAGAATGATAATAAACATCGATAATCAACATAGATGTAAAAGAATGGACTGGTCTTTGTAGCTGTTAAGATGATTCCACACAGTAAAATACTGATCAATAATATTGAATTAGTAATATTGACAGTATTGTATCAATATTTTTAATATTTTTACGATCCTACACGATCAGTATTATTGATAATATATTTTATTTTATTATTAGTGTTATTGACAATATATTTCAATTTATTTCACTTTTGAAGACTCTTTTATGTATATTATCTGTTGTACTGTGACATGGCTCTTAATAAAGCGGTACTGATGTTCGAAAATTAAGATTCAGATCACCATCAGTATTCTATTAATATTAATCACACACAATTAATAAACATTGTCTGTGTATCTGTTAATATTGATAGTATTATTGACCATATAGAATTATCTTTAATATCTGTGCTCTATTAGAAATAATTGAGCATATCAGCATCTCTCTTCAATTTAATTTTTTAGAAAGAGAGCGATACGCTAGCTTCAAGTTATCTCACGGTTTCTAAACCGAGATTGACAACTTCAGAAGTGCGCAATCTATTTTTAATGACTATGTTCGCACCGAAAGAGATCTATATTACGGCCTGACCTATATTCTAGGTCGAGTCTCGGTCACAAAAAAACGAGATCTGATCATAGAGAAGATAGGTCTACTGATTGTTTACCGAGAAGCCTAAATTGAAAGTTGAATTTGAGATATATAGCGGCCTATAAAGGCCTATAAACGATATAAACATAGCTAATATTTATTATTATTATCATCTATGACTATAATAAAAAATTGGAGATGTATTCTGTTAAATTCTTAATAAATAAATATTAATTTAAAAAATTGACTAAGGGTATTTAGAAAGAAAGTACCCTCATTTTGGGATTCTAATAACATAATTTTGATCTTACTTTTACCCATAACTATTGCTTGGTTTAAATTAAGTAAGTTATCTTATTAATACATTAAATTATACAGAAATTAAACATTTCTAAAATCTCTAATATTCACATTAAAAAATTATTGATGATTAGATATTTACAATGCATTTTATTATTTAATGGTAATTTTTTTAATGATATAAGTATGCCGCAGTAGTTTACAACAAACGCGTCAGAGAATAACTATGTAAATGCGGAACTTGCACTGATGATGGAAAAATAAATGATAATAAACCGTGTTAAATGAATTATACGCCGATTATGCGCTTAGTCTCTGTATTTAGAAGTTTATGTAATAGTGTACGCGATTTATCTAGACACCATGATACAATCATGTTTTATATGAGAATAGAAAATAAAAACCTCTTCACTGAGATTATTAAATCTTAATAATTACAATAATATTATGTTCTATAAGCAAGTATTTAATAAATGTACTATCATTTATTATACAAATTTTTATGTAAATATATTTGTAATGTTTTTTATGTGTCTTTGATGACTATATGTTAAATTATAAATTAAATATGTATTTCTTTAAGTTTGAAATTAACGTTTCTTATTTTGTAAACTTAAAGAAATGTTTAGTAAAAAAATTTTACAAGAAGATCAGAGAATAAATGAGGTTGTAAACGAATGGAAATAATTTGAATATATATATATATATATATATATATATATACTTGTCTTATAC